>NW_006200449.1:655492-663260 GCF_000334495.1 Tupaia belangeri chinensis
ATATATTTTTTTTTTTTTTTAAATAGGGTCACTCTATTTCAGAGGAATCGTAGCATGTGAAATATCATTTCATTTTTTTCAAGGTAGAATTTCATAGACTCTGTAAAAGTTAGGTAAATATGCATGCCAATGGTGCCAAATATTCTTCTTGCACTTGTAACACCTAAAACTAAACTTCTTTTATATATTGTTTTCTTATTGAGGAATAAGTCTATTTGTATACATTTCTTAGTTTACACATCTATTATGCAAAAGGGGAAAATATTTTTTCTTGTAGGAAATATGTTCATCTTCTTTTTCTAATATATCTTTCATTGAATTATAGACAGAAATACTCTTATATAAAACACATGTATGGTCACCTGATATATTCCAATTTTTTTTTTTTTAATTTTGCTAGATGGTGCGTGTGCTTACTATGGTGAGATGGGTGAGGAGATAGAGGGAGAAAGAGAAAGAGAGAGAGGGAAAGTGAGAGAGCATCCCAAGAGTGGATGGCCAAACCACAATCTTCCTCTTCCATTGTCTTCTCAGGATTTAGGGCATGCACACCAAGTGCCTAGCATGTTTTCAAGCCACCAGGTCTGGGACTAGAACCGTGCAGTAAGCCAGGTGGGATCCGGGTCTCCTTAACCACCAACTATGTCACTGGCTGACCCTCTACTTTGATTTTTTTCTTTTTAATTAGTGCACTTTGTTTCTTTACTCTTTGGTTCTCTCTTGCACTTCCCATTCCCTTCCTGTACCCCATTTATGCCTCCCTACCACCAAGGGGTCTATTTATGACCACATTGCTCCTTATTATCATAGCTTACATGTCTTGCCAGCCTGCTATGCATTTCTCTGAAATGTTTTCCATGCTATTGTTGTCATATATAAGTATGTATATACCAGGCATACAAAAAAGCTTTAAAATTAGTTTTATAAAAAATGGAGTCATACTATATTTGATTTTCATTTTGCTTTTCTTTCTTATACATGCATCACAGAAATATTTGCAAATCATCTGCATAACTGTTTGTTTTTTGCTCTTTTTGTTTTTTGAGAGATGTTTTCTATAGGGTGCATGCACTCACTGGAGAGAGAGAGAAAGAAAGGGAGAAATCATCCCCCCAGCGGGGATGACCATACTGCAGTCCCTTCTCCATTCTTCTCTTAGGATTTTGGGCATGCTCACACATGCATCCAGTGTGAGTTTGAAGCTTCTGAGTCTGGGACTCAGACTGCAGTCAGCCATATGGGAATCCAGCATCTTTAACCACTATACCAGCTGATGGCCCCATGCTTTATTATTTTTTATTGCCATAAGGTGTATGCATGCACCAGAGAGAGGCAGATAAAGGGAGAGAGAGAGAGAGAGAGAGGGAGATAGAACCCTCCATGGTCACACTGTAATCCCTGACCCTCCATCTCTCTGTCCTATCAAGATTTGGAGTATACACATAAACACATGTATACCAAGCATGTTTTTTAAGCTACTGGGGCCTACATTCAACTGTGGTCAGCCATGTGGAATCCAGCTCTTTGCTAAAGGCTGGCCCACACCTGAGTTTTAAAGACTATATAAGATGTTGCTGGTTGGACAAACTACAGATTATTCAACCGGTCCCTTTGTTCCTGAGCATTCATTTTTGTTTCCAGGTTTTGGTCACTAGGAACAATGCTGTCATAAATATCTTGTTCAAGGGGCCAGTAGGTGGCCTGCTGGTTAAGGTGCTAGATTCCTACATGGCTAAACATGATTTGAATCCTGGACTTGACAGCTTGTTTTCTCACTTTTGTTCTCTCTCTGTTGAACACACGTGCCCTGTAGCAAATGAAACGTTATAATAATGATGGTGAATAAAATGTTTTAAAAATTCTTTTTAAAAATATTTTTATTTTTTTTAAATTTACATTTAATCACTATATATCTTTACAATGTACAACATTGATTTTACCAGCACAAATATGGTGCATATCAGTCAAGACAAAGACATTTCCATATACAGTATCATTAACAAATAACTTTTCATTATTCACTCAGCTCGTAATATAGCCAATAGGTAACCAATAATAATTCATGACATATAGCATTTGTAATGAACTGACAATGGAGATATCTGGTCAAAGAAAGGGAGAAGAATTTTGTCCTTTAAGAATTAGAACTGAGGGACTACATAATCATCTGGCATTCGCTCAATCTTGTATCTGTGGTTAGAAATGTACATGATAAGTACCAGCATGTGGCATAATGGTTACATCACTGGACTCCTACCTACGTAGTTGACTGCAGTTAGAGTCCCAGACCCAGAGACTTAAAATTCACTCTGAGCACATGTGTATGCCCAAGAGTCCTAGAGGAGAATGGAGGAGAAGGGATTGCACTGTGGCCATCCCCTCTGGGAGGTGATTTCTCACTTTCTGTCTGTCTGGAGTGCACACCCCCTATATAAAAAATAAATAAATGAACAGATAATAAGACATTATTGGAACTCCTGGGATCTTCTGGATTCTTCATTTAAAGTCTTGATTGACTATGACCACAAAGTAACACTTGTCCCGAGTTACTCTCTGTCCAAAGCAGTCATCTATCTGAATGGGTTCCTTGTGTGTACACAGTCTTCCTTCAAATCTTGGATCTTTGCAATCCTAAGAGACATTCGATAGCTTTGCCCCAATTTCTCAATTTCAGTCATTACACTGTCAGTTATATAAGGGACAAACTTGGCATACAGAGAGTCATCACTGACTGCACTCAATCTAGTTTGGCTTTAATGGAAAAGTTGATAAAGTTGGTATCATCCAGGGTGTGGTGAGGTGGACTCAGCTGTGTATTATATTGAAAGAATAAACAGGAAGGGTGTTGGGGGATGTCTCTTTTCTTCAGATGGGATTTTTCTTTCCTTCTCTTCTCTTCTCTTCTCTTTTCTTTCTTTTCTTCTTTTATTTTACTTTCTTTTTTCTTTTCTTTTTTTCTAGGTTTTAATCTATCCTTTTCTTTAAGCTTCTGGTCTCTGAGACTAAACATTTGTTATTGGTCTCATATTATCTTGTTTTCTTTTGTTTCCCCATGCTCATGCCACACTCTTGCTTTTTCCAATAATTCTTTAAAATATCTCATTCAAATATTCTTATATAATGGAGCTTTTTTTGTTTTCCTTCATGGCATGCACTACCAAAATGGAAATTGCTGAATCAAAAAAAAAATATGTTCTAAAGAATTATTCTGATTTGCTTCTCACAAAGGTTGTAATAATTTACTTTTTCATAAACAATGTTTAAGATAATCTTTTCTCAAATATGAGAAACATATTTACAAGCATATGTTGTATTTCTTAATTTATTTTCTAAGTATTGAGTGGAAAGTTATATTTCATCTTCTTTTTCTTTTTTAAATTGCTGGACAGAGAATGGGCTCACCAGAGAGAAAGAGAGAGAGAGAGAGAGAGAGAGAGAAGAGAAGAGAATGTACCCCCTATGGGGCATGGTCATGGTTTGATCATTTCTCTACTGCTTTCAGTATTTTGGCCAGACACACACACACACACACACACACACATAACCAGCATGTTTCTTAAGACACAGGGTTGGACTTGAACTACATAGTTGGACACATGGGATCCAGAAGCCTTAACCGCTATACCACTGGGTGGCCCCATTTTACTTTAATGTGTTTTTACTCAGTAGCTACTGTGTTTGAAATAAAACATTTGAATTGATTTTTTTTTTTTTTGAGAGAGAGAGGTTTTTGTTTTGTTTTGTTTTGTTTTGCTATAGGGTGTGTGTGCTCGCTGGAGAGACAGAGAGAGACAGAGAGACAGAAGTTGAGAAAATAACGCCTGGAAGGGCTGGTGATCTGCCATCTATTCTGTTCCATTTTTCACCCTTTTGTGTCAGATTCAGTGGGAACTGAGGAATATTCTGACCCTAATAGCATTCAGATGTTTGTATACTGTTCACTTAAACCTGTCTAGACACTCAGTGCACGGAGGCTGAGCAGCCAAAGGATGAAGTTAAAAGAAAAAGGAAAAGAAAACAGAAGAGGAAAGAAAAACATATAAAAGAAAAAAAGACAATAAAAAATTTAAAATTTTAATTATAAAAAGCAAAAATGAAAACCAGGTGTCATGAAACCAGCATTTCACAGCTCAAGTTCCATAGTCATCTCAGAAGGGCCTGGGTTTGTGTCTCTCCTAAATGGGAGAGGGGAAAGGCATGAATAAGCAAGATAACGGAGGGGATTGAGAGCCCGGGAAATACTTTACCTTAAACAAAATTTAAAAAAAATAAAATAAAAGACACAGAGAGACACAGAGAGACAGGGAGCAATGGAAAGGATACAGAGGTTGCCCTACCACTCTAGAAATGAACCTGGAAGTCTCAGTAGAAAATCCTCAGTTTTAGTCCCTGTAAACAATATTTTATAGCTCAAGTTTAGTAGCCATGTCAGAAGGGGCTGGGTTTGTGTCTCTCCTCTCTAGAAATGATTTTGAAGGGAGAAGTCTTTCAAAAAAATCTTCATTTTCAGTCCCTTAAAACAATATTTCACAGCTCGAGTTCAGTAGCCATCTCCCCCTCTGTTAGATTTTAATGCATTTGTTTGTATGCTGCATTTTTTATGGCATCATTTGTTGTACAAAAGTGATTTACATTTATTTAGACAAGTATATGCTACAACTTCTGGATAGCGATTCTTATGAAGAAAGTCTCACCAGCCCCTAGAGTTTACATGTAGACTTCCATACTTTGGTAAGACTCACTTTTTAATTTAACTGTATTCATTATTATTATTATTGTTATTAAATTACTGTAGGACACCTGAGAGAGACAGAGAGAGAGAAAGAGGGAAAGTGAGAAAAGAAAGTCACCAGGTCCAGGACTAAGACTCCACTGGCCCCGTGTTTGTTTTTTCCCAGTGAGGGGACTTTAAGAAATTTGTAGGAAAATGAAATTAAAGTAAAAATTTATTTTGGTGGAAAGAATTCTGAAATGCATGCATAGCTTTTCTATGAACTTTATGAATACTTCCTGTGTGTGTGTGTGTGTGTGTGTGTGTGTTTATGTGAGAAACCCTAAATAACATATATAACATGTCTGCATGTAATGTATGAAAATAATGAAATGGACACTTATAGTCTCTACTCAGAATAATTGGTATAATATTTTCACCCAATCATATCCAAACCTTTCCTTCCCTGTACATAAGTAATATCTTACAATTCTATGTTAATTATTCCTTCACTTTTGTTTGTACTTTTAAACATACATATGACCATGTATTATTTGGTTCTATTTGGGGATGCTGTAGTAATAGAATCTTGTAGATGTATTACTCTGCAGCTTTTGTCCAATACTATGTTTTCGAAAATTAATTTTTCTGTAGTATGATATATTTTGTATATACCATGGGATACATTTATGGGATTTTAATTTCATTTTCATATTAATCTATATAGCATTTTTATCTGTAGCAAAAGATAAATATTTGTTTTTCTACTTCAATAATCCAATTGTGCAAATGGTGTTTTAAAGAATCAACCTTTTTATTTAATATATGACAGAAATTGCTGTTTTCATTCTGTCATATATTAAATAAAAAGGAGAGTGAGAAAATGGTATACCTGTTATGTTGCTGGACTCCCACCACCAGCCACGGTTCGAGTCTCAGACCCTGTGACTTGTAATTCACCCTGGGCATGTATGAAGACATGCTCAAGATCTCGAAAGAAGAATGTAAGAGAAGGGATTGCCATGTGGCCATTCTTCCCTAGGGAGTGATTTCTCACTTTCTCTCTTACTATCTTTGTGTGTCTCTCTCTCAGGCGAGTACACATGCCCTAAGGCGAAAACCTCCATAAAAACCAAATCATAAATAAATAGGGATCTCTTTCCATATTTTCTGTTCTTTTCCACTGATATTTCTAGGTGTTGTCATATCTATATCACTTTGACTTGATTACTGTAGCTTTTAAGCATGATCTAGACTTTGGTAAAGAAAGCCTTTACAGTCTTCCTACCCCTGTCCCTAAAGAAATACACAACTATTTTTGACATTTATTCTTTCATACAGACTTTTAAATTACTTTACAAAATTTAAATAACTACAAGAACAAGTTCTGCTCTAATTCTAACTGAAAATATGCTAAATTTATATTTTAAAGTTAGTTGAATAATTTTCTGAAATGTATCCTGCTTAGTAATCCTATATTATTGTTTTCATCTTTTTTTTTCATTTTGTTAAACTTTTAATTAGAAGTTTTGTTTGCAGATTAGTATGTGAGAATGGTATACAGTTTTTTTTTTTTTAATCAAGATTATAGTAGATTAGAAAGTAAAATTGGGAACTTTATGTTTTTTAAGATCAGGAATATTGTAAATAAGATGAAAATCATGACCCCTATAAGGATCAGATCAGTCTCTTCGGTGAACCCAACTGGTCTTAATAACTTTTTCAAAAGTGCTTATTTAATTTCCTTCTCAGTATCTATTCTGGTAATAGAGCGACTCAAGTTTTCTAATTTTTCTTGAATTAATAATAGAATCTGAAACAGAAATCATCCATTTTCTCTAAATTTTAGATCTGTTGCCATTGATGTGTATAGTATTTTCTCTTACTTGGTTTTAATCAGCCATGTTATTTCTCATTTTTTATTCCTAATATATCTGTTTAGCTCCTCTCCTTTTTTGTGTCTATTAATTAGACTTGCAAAGTATTCAATCTTGCAAACATGTTTTAAGACAGACATCCTTTTTACTATTTTTTTGCTATGTAATTAATTTCAGGTTTTAGCCATATTAAGTCTTTCATCTTGTTTATTTTGTTAATCTGTAATTCTCTTTCTAATTGCTTCTATTCATGCTAAATTCTAGTTTCCATCTTTCTTCCTTTAATAGAGAAAACATTTAAGGCCATAAATATGCTTAGAACAGCTTTCACCGTGTCTCATCAGTTTAGGTAGAAGCGTGAATCTATGCATTACCTTCCTGCTAGTGATTTCCTGTTGATCCAAGGGCAGTTTAATATTGGTATTGTGGTTTTAATTTCTAGCCAGCAGTTTGCAAAATTATCTAAAACAAAGTCTTTTTTTTTTTTTTTAGAGAAAGATTTTTGCAATAGGGTGTGTGTACTCGCCAGAGAGACACAAAAGAGAAAAATCACCTCCCAGGGGAAGAGCCGTGCCATAATCCTTCTCCAGTCTCCTCTTGAGATTTTGGGCATGCATGCACATGTGCTCAGCGTGAGTTTCAAGCTGACAGTTCCAGGACTTGAACTGTGTTTGACTACATGGGAGTCCAGCAACATAACCATTGCTTCATCTGCTGGTCTCAACACAAAGCCTATTTTTAAAATAAGATCTGAATAGCTCATATTGATTTATTGACTATCATACTGCTCTTTTCTTAGAGTACCTAATTGTGAAAGAAATTCATGGGACAGAAACATAAACTCTGATTATTGTTTTAGCTAAAAATTGTGATGGGATTCTATTTGGAGGCTGAGGGGAGAGGAAGTCTGTGATTAAGAAACAGATAAATTAATTCTTCTTTTTAAGAGAGAAGGAAGGAAGCTATTATAGCATGTATAAAACTGAGAAATCAAAGTCTAGTAGTTAATGGAGATTTATTATTTATTAATTTATTATTAATATTAATTAATTATTTATTAATTTTTTTTTAGAAATATAGTAGTAAAAACCCTAAGAATGAGCCCATCTTGGAAACAGTTACTAGATCTAGGCAGATAAATCTTAGTAGATTTTTTTTTTTTTTTGGGGGGGTTTTTTTT
>NW_006200449.1:668483-681650 GCF_000334495.1 Tupaia belangeri chinensis
AAATGTTTTTAAACAAAAGTTTTTTTTTTTTTTTTTTTTTTTTTTTTTTAGAGAAAGATTTTTGCAATAGGGTGTGTGTACTCGCCAGAGAGACACAAAAGAGAAAAATCACCTCCCAGGGGAAGAGCCGTGCCATAATCCTTCTCCAGTCTCCTCTTGAGATTTTGGGCATGCATGCACATGTGCTCAGCGTGAGTTTCAAGCTGACAGTTCCAGGACTTGAACTGTGTTTGACTACATGGGAGTCCAGCAACATAACCATTGCTTCATCTGCTGGTCTCAACACAAAGCCTATTTTTAAAATAAGATCTGAATAGCTCATATTGATTTATTGACTATCATACTGCTCTTTTCTTAGAGTACCTAATTGTGAAAGAAATTCATGGGACAGAAACATAAACTCTGATTATTGTTTTAGCTAAAAATTGTGATGGGATTCTATTTGGAGGCTGAGGGGAGAGGAAGTCTGTGATTAAGAAACAGATAAATTAATTCTTCTTTTTAAGAGAGAAGGAAGGAAGCTATTATAGCATGTATAAAACTGAGAAATCAAAGTCTAGTAGTTAATGCACATTTATTATTTATTAATTTATTATTAATATTAATTAATTATTTATTAATTTTTTTTTAGAAATATAGTAGTAAAAACCCTAAGAATGAGCCCATCTTGGAAACAGTTACTAGATCTAGGCAGATAAATCTTAGTAGATTTTTTTTTTTTTTTTTGGAGAGGTTTTTGCTATAGGGCGCGTGCGCTTGCCAGACAGACATAGAAAGATAGAGACAGAAAGCAAGAAATCACCCCCCCAGGGGGTATGGCCATGCTGCAATCCCTTCTCCTCCATTCTCCTCTCGGGATCTTGGGCACGCACACACAAGCGACCAGCCTGAGTTTTAAGCCACTGGGTCCGGGACGCGAACCACAGTCTACATGGGAGTCCAGCGGCATAGCCATTACGCTAACTGCTGGTCCCTTAAAGTACTCTTTGACTTGTTGAAGACTATGTTTGATAACTGTACAAGTTTACTGAAAAAGAAAAATTAAGTTTGTTTCCATGAGTGCCAAATTAAAACATACATCAAATGTAAAGCTAAAGTTTCATTATTTTTTTTTTTTAATATATGTTTTGGAGTAGCAGATATCTTTCTAACCCTAGTTTTTTATCCAGTGGAAAGATAAATTATTAACAACCAAACGTATGACGAAATGAGGAGACTTAATAAAGTTTATAGAAAAACGAAATTGAAGTATGAGTTTTATTTTGATGCAAAAGCTTTCTGAAATCCATGCATTATTTTCATAATACCTATTTCTCATGAACTTTCTGAAGACTCCTCCAAATTAAAAGTTTTTGAGTTGAGCAAACATATTTATTTGTTTTCAAAGATGTGGAAGTAGATAGACAAAATGAAACAGCTCCCTGCCTGGATTTATGAGAAGTCCACTGCCTCCGTCCCTTGTTCCACCCAGATCTCTGGATGTACTATTTCCATTTCTCTACTCATTCAAATTATGTGTTGTATTCCTATCCCTCTGAGAGCTTATTAAGTGAGTGCCTAGTTGATCTGATAAACAAACCACTTTGTGTAAGATGCACAAAGGAGCTAATTATGGTACAGCAACTTCACCTTGCAGAGTGCATTCTGACAGTGAAGGGAGGGCTCCCGTGCGAGAGTTACAGGAACTCTATTAGCGGGGAATTTGTTTTTGGCAGATGAGTTCCTCTGACCATTTATTTCAAACAGCTACATGTGAGGCAAGCACTTCTCTGTTCACGCCCTTTTGTATGGTGATTATTCAAAGGCACACCAGGTAAGAATTACATCTCATATTATTTTCACATAGGCAGATTGCTCCATAGTCTATTTTTCCATGGAAGTTAAGAATTTCTTTATCTTTTAGCCTTGTACTGTTTGAGCAAAGACACTAGGGTGCTTCAGAACAATGTTTTTTTTTTTTTTTTCTTTTGCTATTCCACTTATCTTGTCACTGTTTATTCAATAAATACTTATTGTGGGTCTGTATGTCATGAGTTTTGTTGCAGGAACTTGAAGTACCAATATTAGAGACCCTTCTATGAAGCAAGAAATCAAACTTTAAGAGATGATAAATAATAAATAGTGTTACGTTAAGTTCAGTATTTAAGATATTATGTACGTTTAATATGATTTCTAGCATATCAAGTTCTTTCCAGTTTCAGAGAACTGTCATTAAGAGATATTGGGAGAAAGTTTCCCATCTTTCCCTCTGCGTATGCCCATTATTTGTCCTTTTCACCCAGGGCATTTGAAGTTAACTATGAAACTTGTTCTGCCCGATAATCTCAAAGAAATCAGCTTTAACAGATAAAGAGAACTTCTATAAAATTTGCCTGAAACATATGGCTGTTAAAATGCTGGGCTGCTGTTACTCCTTTTTGAAAAGTCTAGCAGAAAGCTCATTTAGTTGGTTACATGTGAAACTTGATTATTAAAAATATCCTTGCCTCTTCTGACTAGTAACTGTTTTATGATATAAACAACTTATTCTTTTTGAGAAGTGACATATTTTTGTAGTGACATTTTGTAATAAGAAAAGAATGTGAAATTATTCCATTAGTACATTTTTCTGAACAATTTTTCCCTTTAAAAATGGAAACTAAGCTCATCTTGGGATCAGACTAGAGGAAAAATCAATGTAGTTTTGCAGAAGTGGGGTCATAGGTATATTTAAAAATTAAAGTGCCTGGGACAAACTGGACTCCCATGTAGTTGACCACGGTTCGTGTCCTGGACCCAGTGGCTTGAACTCACGCCGGGCGCATGTGTGTGTATGCCCAAGATCTCAAGAGGAGAATGGAGGAGAAGGGATTGCGGCATGGCCATCCCCCCTGGGGGGGTGATTTCTTGTTTTCTGTCTCTCTGTTTCTCTCTCTCTTTCTGGCGAGCGCATGCATCCTATAGCAAGAAATCTCCTGGAAAAGAAAAAAAAAAAAAGTAAAGATCCTAACATCCTAGTTCTATGTATATATTCTTTAAAAAAATAGATCATAGTTTATTACTTAACACCTATTATCCCGTGAATTCATGGGGAGTAGGTTCCCAAGCTCAGGCTCCTTTCCACTGGTTCTCACAAAGTGTGCTTCTCTGGGAGGAGCAGGATGGTGCTTCAGTTTTTACACAGGTACTTTTCTCTTTGGCTTCCTTCTTTTTCTGGTCAATTTTCTTCACAAGTTTTAGGAAGCTATCTCTGCTCTTAGAATACTTAATATGCTCAAAACACTCATTAATTCTCTCCACAAGAATCTTGCCCTTAACTTGTTTGTTTACAACAATCCCAACAGCTTACTGGGTAACATTGTAGGCTCTTCCAGTTTTGCCATGGTCATATTCGTGAGGCATTCCTTTTTGAACAGTCCCCATTCTCTTGATATCTACAATAACACTTTCATTGTAGGTTCACAAGTATACAATGGAAGGAACGACTCTGTGCTTTCTAAAAGGCCTATAGAGGACATGTACTGGGTGTCTCTCCTCTTTCCCATTGTGTTCATCATTTTGGTAGATAACTGGAAGGTGGTGGTTCTGGCTAAAAAGCTGTATGAATTAATATTAATTTTCACATCTCTCTATTCAAAGATCTACTTGACAAATAAATTTGGGACTAAAAATCTCAATATGCCCTACTCAATATTTCAGATCCAAATAATAATTAAGTGGTTTTACGTCAGTTTAATTTACTTAATCACCTGAATAAAAATGAGAAAGAATAGTATTTATATATGATGATGACAAAACTTGATGACCATATGCCAGTCTGCACATTGTATAACTTTAGCATTTTTTTAATGGGTGCATTTTAGACTTTCTTCCTAGAATCATGAAACTCATGGAATAGAATCTAAAGAAGCTTTTAAGTTAGTGAACTTAATATTTCTCCAAGAGAAAAATATTTTACTCATAATTATATATGTGGTTTTCCAAACAATAATTAGTAAGTCATGTCCTGAGGATTTAACTGTCAAACTGTTAACTAGACAAATGATTGTTTTATAGTCATTTAATAATTCATGATTTTTGTGATCATTAATTATTAGTTTTTAATTAAATTTTCTGATAACAAAAAGAGCCTAACTGTAACCTACACACACACACACACACACACACAGAGCTTAATTTTCTCCTGAGGAAACTGAAAAAAATGTATTATTTTACATAAAAAGTCCTTCAAATGGGTTTCTTTTCTTCCTTGTATAGTTTTCAGACATCCAGAATTCCTTATTTATACTTCTAGATGCACTTTCTTTTCTAGATACACTTCTGATTATTTTTGAAAGTTAGAATTCAACTGAACTTTTAAAGCCTTTTGAAATTGAGAAATCTCACATTACCGACAAATCTAATGTTCTTGCAAGAAACTGAACCCCATGTCATTTTAGTCAAGAAATGACCATAATGAGTCATTGGGTTTGTATTTGTCTTTTAAAAATTTTTCAAGGTACTCTATTCATTTGTTGTTGTCTTTCTAACATGGTCAAATTTCCCTTTCATATAGACATTTTGTTTTGTAATATTTGTACATGATGCATTGAATCTTCTTTTTACATTTCATTTCAAGTTTATTTTATAATTTCCTATTTAATTATCGTGCATATTTGTGAGATATTATATGGTTTTATATGCATAATGCATTGAATCTGATGGGAGTAGTCTTGGTTCTTGTATAAAATATGGTACTTTGCATAAGTTTCTTTTGAATGTCAACTTTAATCATCATATACAAATTCTAAAGTAGTTTCTTCATAAAGTAGTTCTAAATAATTTCAATGTCCATAGCTGAAATATTGTTAGAACTCATGAGAATAAAAAAAGTCTGTTTATTTACCAGAATTAAACTGTTCCCAACATATACATGTATATTTTAGTATCCCATGGTGATATATTGATTCTCTCAAAGACTGTATTTTGGTGATCCAAGTAACCTTCCTCCAACTGGGCACATCACATTCAAACTTAAAATTCAGTTAATTTTAATTTTAATTAAATTTCACATAGTAATTAATTTCAACTCAACTTCACAAAGCTCAATCTAGCCTTTTTGAGGTAGATTAAATACCTGAATCCCCCAGTTCTGATACTATGTCCTCTTCTCAGTGTATCTTAGTCAGTGTGGGCGTTTCTCTCCTTGTATAGATTGGTTGCAGGATAGCAGAGATCTTATCTTTTTAATCTTATAATAAAAGAGCTGGCATGATTTAGGTTCTAGTTAAATAATTGGTAAGTAACTTAATGAGTGAATGAATAGTTGAATGAATGGATGAACAAATGTTGCTTAAATTTTAAATGAGTTTGAATATCTTTAAGTACTATGTGTGTGTGTATATTATATATAAGTATATATATATATATATATATATACTTATATATAATGGAGGTTTAAACTTTACAAATGAAGATTTAAAACAGACATGTTTCATCAAGAAATGTTTATGAGTGATAAAACTGTTCTCAATGAAATCTTCTTATAAATTTAAACACTAGCTTTTTTATATTTATATAAAATATAGAATTAAAATTGCACACAGAAATATGATCAGACTCCTTAGATATTGTGAATTTGTCAATAAGGAGTTATCCTATTAGTCAACATATCTTGAAGGGCAGAAATAACACCATATCAAAAAGAACTTTTTTTTTAAAAGAACATTTTTAAAGCAAGTCTTTCACAAAAATTATTTAGTTTGGTTATGTTTATAGCAAATGGGGCTGTTAAATGTAACAGCCATATAGAATGCATGAGCATAAATGTACAGTGCAATGAATTATGTTAAATGGTACCCATAACCACTGCCCCATGAAGAAACAGAATACTGCTAGTAATCCAAAAGTACTTCGTAGTCCCCTTTTTCCAGTCTCAATCCTGTTTATTCTACCCCCAAAATAACTTCTGTTCTTTTATTCTAATAGCAAAATATTGTATTTTATTGATAATTTCAGTCCCTAAATTTGTACTTATTTTACCACCTAAGAACATGTCACTCTTTGTTTTCGTTTTCCTAATTTTAGAACTTGATATAAATGCAATTATACAGAATGCGTTCTCTTGATCTACCTTGCATTTGTGAAATTTGTACATGTTGGTTATATGCAGCTATAGCTTGACCTTTTGTTATTTTATTGTATTCTGATATGTACATACACTATTTCTGATTTATTCATTCAACTACTGGATGTTTGAGTTGTTCCAAATTTTGTCTATATAAATAAAGCTGCAGAGATCATTGTTGTAAATGCCTTCCAGAGCATATGTGATCCATTTTGCCTGGGGAATATATCTTTGAGTAAACTGTAGGGACTCATTTCTTTGCTTATAGTAGATAAGGCCAACCTGTTTTCTAAACAGATTATGCTAGTTTACAGCCTTTTCAGCAGTGCAAGGGGATGCCTTTTGCTCTGCATCCTTGCTAACATGTAGAATTGCAAGTCCCTTTCATTTGAACTCTTCTGGTGTGTGTGGGTTTTATCTGTCTCACTTATTAAATTCAGGCAAACATTACATGGAAATATGTACTGAAATGTTAAATTTAGAAAAGTATCAGTTTCTAGCTTTATTACTTTCTCTAAAGTTTAAATTAGAGTAATGCTTCTAAGTTATTTAATTTTCAACTTTCAATAAGAAACACATCTGTCGTCTGAAATGTTTGTCACTTTCTATGTACACCTTTGTCAGATCAAATATCATCTTTTAGAATGTAAATGTAAATTATAGAGTACCCTACTGACCTCTCTGTGAGTTGTTTTTATTTAGTTTGAATCTTTTGATTTCATGATGGTACTTCTTCTTCCATATAAATAATTCTACTAGGAGAGTTAAGTACACAAAACTTTGGAATAATTTTCTCATTTGATTTGCAGCAAAATTTACTGAGATTCTGAAATGTTTGAAATGTTATAATTTATTTGCTATTTAGTATAATAAGATGTTTAAGAAAGGGAGACCATTTTAAATAACTTTTATTACAGTATATTGTTATAATTATTATTATTTATTTTTTTTTTTTAGAAAGAGAGGTTTTTGTTTGTTTGCTTGTTTGTTTGTTTGTTTTGTTGTATTTTTTGCTATAGGGTTCGTGTGCTTTGCCAGAGAGACAGAAAGTCATAAAGTGGGAAATCAACCCCGCGGGGGTTTGACCACATTGCAATCCTTTCTCCTCCAGTCTCCTCTCAGGATATTGGGCATGCACGCACATGTGCCATGCGTCAGTTTTAAGTCATCAGGTCCAGGACTTGGACCATGCTCAACTACGTTGGAGTCCTATGATGTAACCATAATGCCATCTGCTGGTCTCTGTTATTCTTTTTATTATTATTGTTATTAATTTCCTACCATGTCCAATTTATAAATTAAACTTTATCTTAGGTATGTATGTATAGGAAAAAAGAAAGCAGTATAGGTAGGGTTCGCGAATAGCTGCAGTTTGAGCCATCCACTGGGAGTCTTGGAATATATGGCCAAGGACACAGGGAGATATGCAATGACATCCTGTCCCGCAGACTTCGAGTGGAGGATCTTGCCGGTACTGTGTAGGGATGCAAGTCCCAAAAGGAAGAAGACTTTGTCTGAAGTAACTTTTCCTGAGCAAGACATTCTACATTTTTTACTACACTTTCTTTGGTGTCAAGAAGAAATCTTGTTTTTGCCATGTAATAGACACTTGGGTCCTCAGCAAACCAGAGTAATGAAGGGTAGGTTAGAGACCGTTGTCACTCCCAGTTCACGAGAAATTTCTGCAGATTGTGGCATGTATAGATTATACCCTTTTGTCACAATCATAGCCTCTGTATATTTCTCTGCTAGGCTTTCCTCTGCTAAGTTCTAGGAATTTCGACATATTTATCTTCCAGAGGTGTCTGGAAGTATCTTTCCCTTAATAATTTCTTCTCTTGTGTAGAAGTTTATCTTTTTTAAAATTTTATTTTATTATCCTGTTAGTTGGTTTTATTATAGAAAATTAGTAAACTTACATTCTCAGTGCACTTTATTGGATTAACACAAAAACTGTTTGTTTTGGTATTCGTAGTGGGAAAGTATTAGATAATCAAATTCTTTTTTTAATATTTTTTAAACTTTTTTTTTTTTAGGTTTTTGCCTTAGGGCATGTAACATTGCTGGAGAGAGACAGAGACGGAATGAGGAAAAGTGAGAAATAACCCCACCCAGGGGTGATGTTCAAGTCTTAGTCCTTTCTCCTCCATTTTCCTCTTGGGATTTTTGGTATGTGTGTACACATACCCAGTATGATTTTCAAGCTACCAGGTCAGGGACTTGAAATGTGATCTACCATGTAGGAGTCCAGTTGCTGGCCCCAATTTGTTAAACATATTTTAGTTTGTTTATTTCTTCCATGATTGAGAGAGAATGAGAGAGGGAGAGAGAGAGAGAGATAACACTGACCTGGAACAGGGTCTTGACACCACAATCTACCCCCAGCCACCAGCCAGCTCCGGATCATGGGTAAGTGTGTGTCTGGTGTACTTAGGGAGGTCTCTGGACTTGAACTGAAAACCTTCCCATCTAGGATTGTCTTACAGAGTATCATTTTACTGCTGTATCACTGTCTGACCCTAAGTGGTGCCTTGTTCAATGAACATTTTGCTTTACCTATTAAAGGGTCATAACAATTTTGATGAACAAGACCTTTGCTGCATTTTGTGTATTAATGTTGCAATATATTACTGAATTATAACTTTTCACATTTTATGTATGATTTTGATAAATATGGTTACAATTCAAAAAGGATGCTGATTTCTTTTTAAGTATGTCCTTTGTTGACTTCTGATATATCTCAGTTACTTTTTTTTTAATACTATTTTGAACACATTTCTTCTTTTTTTTTTTTTTTTTCCTGTGCTAAAAGAAAGCAGCTTAGGGATTAACCTACCTTTACATGCTTACAGGGGATCAACTATGAAATCTTCTGGACTTAAGCATTTTGGGAGTGGCTTAACTTTGACAAATTTCTCATTTTTCTTCTCTATTGCTCTACATATAATAATATAGGGAATAATCTGTGTAAACATGCACCCGGAATACATACGGAGTATACAGAAGAAAGCATGAAGGCAAGTCCCCTGCCTGCACAAGTGTACCTGCCCTATGTATGACCACATGCATTCTTTCTTTGTCTCTCTTTTCTCTCCAGAGTTTCACCCCACAGGGCATTATTTTGATCCTTTCCATTTTATATATATCATTATTCTTTTGTGCCATCGAAAGAGGTGTCATTTTTATTACATTTCACTTTTAAGTACACTTTAAAGAACTCGACAAGTATATTGATGCAAGGTTATGATATTTCTTACTACCTTTTTTTATTTTGGAAGTTTCCTTATTTATTTCCAGACAGAGAGAGAGAGAGAGAGAGAGAGAAAGGCTGCTTTGAAAAGATCTTCACACTGCATTTCTCCCCTAAGCCCTACAAAAACTGGTGTGTCATAGGTGAGGCTGAAATTTTGGGGGTGGGCCCAGGGCACAAACCCAGTGCCTTCCCACATGTCCTCCATCCAGCATTGTATAGCAGTGCCATTACTGCCTTGCCGCTGCTAATGATCCTTTTTTTATTCTTTTTTTATTGTGAGCTGTTTTATTTGGATTTATGCTGTGTACTTTGTGCTTCCTATAGTCCATGCTTACTGGTTGGTGATGCTATTTATCATTTGCGCTTAATCAGAGTTTCTTGGTTTCACTTTGTGTAGTATTTTACAATTATGAACCTCATTTTTGTTTTCCAAGTCATGTGCCTTGATTTTTATTCTCTAAATGGTATCATTATATTTAACATATAAACTTCAACAATTCAGTATCTGCACGTAATTCACTTTTCTGTTCTCAACAGCCACAATCTTAACACGTTTTCACTGTTCTCACTCCAGATTCCAAATTTTGACATTGGAATGATCTAAGAGTTCAATTTTTTGCTTTGTTTTATTTATTTATGTATTTTTAGTCTTCAGAAGGCATATGGACTTGCCAGAGACAGAGTGAATGAGAGAGAGGAAGAAAGCACCCTCAATTGAGTAGAGTCCGACCACAATTCCTTCTCTTCCATTTCTCCATCCTGTTGGGACCTTGGGATAAATATAACATGTGCCTAGTGTGTTTTTCAAGCTGCCAGTTCTGGAGCCAAACTGCAGTCAACCATGTAGGATCTGGCTTCCTTAACCACTAGCTCATGGGCCTGGCCATTCCAGAAATGTTTAAAGCTTTATAACTTCATTTTTGTTTTAAGTCTGGTATTTTATTTTGTCCTATACTCATCACTGTTTTGTGCAGTAGTAATGCTTTTTTGGATCACATATTTTACTGTTTCTATTATGTAAAACCATTTGCATTCATATCTTTTGTGAATACTAGTTTGACAAGGAATAGGCTCTACAGTCAAATAAATATTTTCCTTAGAAATTTAAAAAGAGTTGCCCAATGTTGCTGAGAACAAGTCTGACAATTCTCAAGCAAATCTGATTTGTGTGTGTGTGTGTGTGTGTGTGTGCGTCACATTCATGGTTTAATTTTAATCTTTTCTTTCAAGTTGTTCTGTTTCTTCTTCCTGACATTTTGGTTAATCTCTAATTCTGAAAACCTCATATATCTGAAAATATCTTCCCATTGTCTTTGCACTTGTAACTCCTTAGGTGACTATACAATAATTAAGAATGACTTCCTATTATATAATCTTAAAATTCAATTGTCATATGATATTTAATGATGATTGTTGATGCTTTTCTTTTTTTGACCTACTTTATAATTTATCTTCTCTACATATATGCTATTAGAAAGACTTTATACCTTTTATTAACATTTTTTTCCAAGATATGCCCTGATATGAATCTCTTTACACGTATTTTACCTTTTATGTGAGCCTCTTCAGTTTACCAAGCACCTGTTTGTTTGTTTGTTTGTTTTCCCAACCAACTGAACTTGTTTTAAGTTTTATTGTCCATGTTATTTCTTTAGTTTGTTCTATTTTCTTCTTTTATATTATACCTATAATTTTGGGACTTGTGTTCAGTGAATAATCCTACAAACACAGCAGTTGTTTTCTCAACAGTTTCATCTTTTTTGTTCTCTTTTTATCTGAATTTAAAGAGCATTTATTTAAATCTTCTATTGTTCTGCTTTTTTTAACTGTATTTTCTACTCTAATCAGCTGTTCAACATATTTTTAATACTGTCCTATCCAACCCCATCTGCATGTATGTGCACGCACGCACACACAGATACACACACACACACACACACACACACACATACACACATTTATGTCCACATATATTCTACTCAGAAACACCGGGTGACAGAGGTACAGAAATAAAGATTCACCAGTTTGTTAGTGGCATATTCTGCAGTTTTTTCCTTTATAGTTGGCATTTCTTTTGCATTGTTTAAAGGTAGTATTTTTTACTTCAAAAACATAAATGTCTTGGGATCAGCAGTTAGTGTAATGGCTATATCACTGGACTCCCATGTAGTTGACACGGTTTGCGTCCCTGATCTGGTGGCTTAAAACTCACGCCGGGTGCGTGTGCGTGCGTGCCCAAGATCCTGAGAGGAGAATGGAGGAGAAGGGATTGCAGCATGGCCACCCCCCCTGGGGGGGGGGTGATTTCTCGCTTTCTGTCTCTCTGTCTCTCTCTCTGTCTGTCTGGCAAGCACACGCGCCCTATAGCAAAAACCTCTCCAAACAAACAAACAAAAGAACATAAAGGTATTTCCCTGTCGATGTTATGTTTGTTTCGTTTTTGTTTATTTATTTGTGTTCAAATATATATTGAGCAGGAAATTATCTCTATTTATAATATGAAACATCAATCAATTTAATTTAGTTTCTACTTATTGAATATTCTTTCTCATTGACATATAATGGCACTTCTATCATGTACATGGATCTTTTTGAGCTCTTTCTTGATTTGTTTTTTAATTAATCTCAGCCTGTTAACTAGTGGTTTAAATTAACTAGTGGTTAAACTCATTAAAGAAACAACTCTCAGAGCAAGGACCTATTACCTTATTCTCTTTCCAATTTGATATGATTATTGGATATTAATTCAGACAAACCAATTTTAGCATCAGATGTATAAATTTTGTAAAAGTGAACTAATGGGTTTACAAATGGCAAATTGATTTCATAGAACAACTTTTAATAGGTAACATCTTTATGATAATATATTAACAGCAATATTTATATAGAAGTTAAAATATGCCAAGTCTCTTTTTTTTTTTTTTTAATTAAGAGAGAGAAATTTTTGCTATAGGGCACATGTGCTCAGTGGAGAGACAGAGAGACAGAAAGCCATGTCACAATTCCTTCTCCTTCATTTTCCTTTCAAGACTTTGGACATGTATGGACACGTGCCCAGAGTGAGTTTCACGCCACTGGGTCCGGGACTCAAACTACAGTTGGCCACGTGGAAGCCCAGTGATGTAACCTTTATGCCATTTGCTGGACCCAACCAAGTGCCTTTTCTATGTGCTTCTGTTTAGGCACTTATTTATTTCTCATGAAAACGCTATGGGGGAAATATTTCATTATGTCCGTTTTATAAACTAGAGAACTAAGACATGGGAAGTTTTGAATTTTTCCCAAGTTCACAGCAGTTGTTTTCTCAACAGTTTCATCATTTCAACAGAGGAGAGATGTGGACTGTGGTGAAGATGGTACTCCAACCACGATTTTTGGAATAACAGTCTGACAGTACTATGCTTTACTATTTTTTATTTGTGCTTTTCATTTTTAACCTTTTTTTTTTTTTCTTTAATCATAGAGCATGTGCATGTACACATGAGAGAGAAAAAGCAGAGAACCTTGCAGGGGATCTAGTCATGCCTTGATCCCTTTCCTCCAGAAATCAAGCTCGCCTGATCTTGGGCACTCATGCATGCGCCCAGCTGATTTCAGGCTGTCCAGGTTGGGCGTTTGAGCCTTGGCACCGCAAAGCTGGTCCTCTTATCTTTTGATTATTTTCTCCTAATAGCCTGTTGAATGAACCTTTTTTTCCACACACCTTTTTTCTTTTCTTTTTTTTTTTTTTTGGAGAGGATTTTGCTATAGGGTGCGTGTGATCGCCAGACAGACAGAGAGAGACAGAGAGACAGAAAGTGAGAAGTCACCCACCACGGGGGATGGCCAT
>NW_006200449.1:681781-694854 GCF_000334495.1 Tupaia belangeri chinensis
CCACAATTTTTTTTTTTCCCCAAAAGGTGGGGAAGAATTTTTTTTTTTTTTTTTTTTTTTTTTTTTTTTCATTTCTATATCCTGAGTTCCTAGAATAAGTCCTGGCACATAATAGATGCCTAATAAACATCTCGTAAAATTTATGAATTTCAAATGCTATAAACATTGTCATTTAAAAATTGGGACAGGTGGCATGGTGGTTAAGGGTGCCGGACTCCCACATGCTAGGCCATGGTTCGAGTCCTGGGCCTGGCAGCTTACTTTCTCACTTTCCTTCTCTCTCTATTTCTCACTCTGTCCCTCTCTGGTCATATTAAAATAAATTAATTAATTAAGTTGAATAAAAATAACTCTTAAAAAAATAAAAATAACTTGAACTACTGAACTATCTAAGACTCTTTAGAGTCAATTATCGATTAATGTTATCTTTGTGCTGTCTCACTAAGCAGTACATTATCTTTAGTTTAAAAGCTGATTCAGTTGCTCATTTGTGGATTTTTAAAATATTATACATTTTTACATGCCACTTTAGTTTTTTGAAAGAATTATTTTATTGAATTTTATTGATTGATTGATTTTAATTTGACCAGAGAGGGACAGAGTGATAGAGAGGGTGAGAGAAAGAGAGAAAGTGAGAAAGTAAGCCTCCAGGTCTGAGACTTCAACCACAGTCAGCCCTGTGGGAATCCAGCACTCCAGTCCCTGCCAGTCCCTTTTTACATGCCACTTTGAAGATAATATTATCATATCCTACTATATGTTATAAATAAAAGCCTAAAACAAAAGTTCATGCCTCTGGTGTAAATTATGAAGAGCTGTGCTCTTGAATCTGTTTCCCTAAGACCAAAACCCCGAAACATAAAGATTCCTTTTTCAGACGGGTTTTACCTCCCTCTGGTTAATTTCATGTAAACTTCAGAAACTCTGATATCAACTACTTTTTTCACAATCTGATATAAACATTTGCTAATTTGTCTTTTCAGATAACGAGTATGCCATTTCTCAAATCCGATAGCTATTCATTGTTTTCTTGGAAGCAAGTTTCTCTATTCCATGTGGAATATTGATTTTTAGAACCTTATCCTAGCAGGTATCTTGTACATAGACCATCATCCTGACTGATTTATTTCAGAAGAGATTCTTTGATATATTCATGATTGTACACCTAATTTTGATCTGAGTTCTTCATAGGATTATAAAATAATTTTCTAGTTCTTCACATATCCTTTTTTATAAGATTCCTTTTAGAATCTCAAAAACTTCACACAAAAGTTGTTTCATATTTTTCTAGTTTCTAATTGTTTTACAGTTTAAACACATCACATGATTTTTATTTTCTTTATCGTTTAACATTTTTAATACATTTTAAAGCTAGTTTGCTTTCCCTGACTCCAGAGGATGTTTGCATTAACTAGAGAGAGAGAGAGACAGAGACATGGGAAGGGAGAGGAAGAAAATAAACTCCCCCAACAGGTGTGATCATACAGCAATCTCTTCTCTATTCTCCATCCTATTGCGATTTGGGCTTACACATGAGTCTGTTGTGTTTTTCAAGGTCTGGACCTTGAATCTCAAATGGGGCGATCCAACGCCCTTAACCCTAGGCTACAGGACTGACCTGACAGTTTTTAAAAGGTCTGTGAAGATATTGCCTACTGATTACAATGTGGAAAGCACAATTATTTACTTGACATTTATGCAAGAATCAAATTTAAAAGGTATTGACGATCCTGGTGCTTGAGATATCAAGAACATTACGAATATGGCCTCTACCCTACCAAAATGATTTAAAAAGGGCCAGCAGGTAGTGGGGTAGTTAAGGCTAGACTCCCACTTGACACAGTTGTGGGTCAAGTCCTGGAGCTGGCAGCTTGCTTTCTCACTTTCTCTCTCTCTCTCTGGTGAGCTCACATGTCCCAAAACAAATTTTGAAAAAAAAAAAAAACTGATAATAATAAATGGGATAAAATAAGTAATTCTTTAAAAAAAAGATCTCAAAATTGGAGGACAGAAAAAAACATGTAAAAATATAAATTGTAATGATATTCATTCCCATAAATGGTTGTGTCATAAGTTTTGCTGGGCTTCACGTGTGGGTGTGGGGTGCTGATCTAACTTTTGAGAATAGATAAAGCTTTTCAAGTGAAAAGTGAGTAGTCACATAAACACATAAACACATGGTATGACAGATGTAAGTATAAAGTAGGCAGGAGTGGGCTGGAGCTTCAAGGAAATACTGACAAGTGTAACTGAAGTGAAGATTCAGATAGTAAAAATTGATAGAGTCTTACTGTGATTGCCCTTCCCCTCATTAAACATGTTATAACCTAATCAGCTATTATTTTTTAAGTTTCCTGTATTTTTTTACATAAAAAAATATGGTATGTTAAGTTCTACATCCTGTTTCGCTAGGCTAGCTGGTGACGTGGGGGTTAAAGTGAGTGGATCTCACATTGCTGGTTCAACACTCCTGGCACATATGCATGTGTGCCCAAAATCCAAGAAGGAGGGATGGGGCAGGGGAATGATTTCTTCCTCTCTCTTTGTTTCCTTCTAATGAGTGTATTCCCCCATAACAAAAACTAAAAACAACAACAACACAAAACAAAATGAAACAGTATATCAAATCCTACATCCTATTTCAAATAAGATGTTGTAGGATATCTTGAGAACTTACAGTGTATATAATTTTGGTGGTAAAATTGGTTTACAAATTGAGACAACGCCTAACCAACTTGCAGAACCCAATATTTTTCTAACCTGGGTACATCTTGTAATTATTAGCAAAAAAATACTTTGTTCTCCACTCAAATCACTTTTTTATAATACCATATGGCATGAGCATATGTCCATGTGAGAGAGAGAAAGAGAGAAGGAAAGACACAAAGAAATCACCTCCAAAAGGAGCCTGGATTTACAGCAATCATTTTTTTCCTCCACTTCCCCATTCCTTGAGGATTCTGGGCACACATGCACATGTGCTAAGCATATTTGGTGTAGGATTTGAACTGCAGTTGACCACATAGGTTATAGCTCCCTTGGCTATGTGGTGGCCCTAAAATCTTTTAGTTTGGGGCTAACATATGGTGTAGTGGTTATGTTGCTGGACTTCCACATGGTTGACCATGAGTCCTGAACGTGGTAACTTGAAAATCACACCCGGAGGAGAAGAGATTGTGGTGTGGCTATGACCCCTCAAGGGTGATTTCTCACATTCCTTCTTCCTTTCCCAGTCTCTCTCTGGCGAGCGCACATGCCTTATGGCAAAAAACTTCTAATAAAACATGTAAAACTAAAATAAAACTTTTAATTTTAAAATTTAAGTTTTAAAATTTTAATTTAATATCAAGTTGAATGCTGCTTTATGACTTATAAAACATGAGGTGCTCCTTATCCTTGGCTGTTTGAAATATCTCTCATACTGTGTACTGTTGCTAGCTGGATTGTTGTATTCCTGCGACTCTAAAATATTACCTAAGTCAGACCCACAAACAAAGAGGTATAAGAAGTTTTTTCTGCTTTTGTTGCTTCATTGCTCAAGGTCACCCTAAATGGAGTGACCTTGATAGTTTGGGCTAAACTTTGAGAAACACTGTATTCTGCTCTAAAACCTGGGAACCATGTTATTAGCATAATCACTATATACTTCTGATTCAGTACAAAACAGCAACAGCAATCATGCTTTATCATTATCAGGAATCATTTAAATTGGAAAATAAATGCTTACAATTGCAGGCTCTTCATGATTACTGAATCTCATTTTTACTGGATTAAATGTGATTATTAGACAATTTCCATGGGGCAATCCCTCACTCACATACTTGGGACTGCTGTGAATTGATGATTTTCCAGCGTCTTTGTATTCTGATGATCTTGAATATCATATAAAATCATTGATAGTATCTTTATCTCAAAGTGTTATCGTAATTTGACCTCACTCCCATAGAAAAGGTTAGCATGATCTCATGGGTTAATATGACCTGATCTTGTTCTAGTTAGAATTATCCCTATATATGGTAGCTATATTCAAGAGCTCATTCCTGCCTCAGCTCCTTGTAGGAAAATGGCCAAGTGCCAACTCAATGGTAGTGTGACCTGGACATTTTACTTCTAACATTAATGTATGCATACATAGTTAACACAAATTTTTATTTCTTTCTTTCTTTCTTTCTTTCTGATTTTATTTCTAATATTAATGTATGCATACATAGTTAACACAAATCTTTCTTTCTTTCTTTCTTTCTTTCTTTCTTTCTTTCTTTCTTTCTTTTTTTGGGGGGGAGGGAGAGGTTTTTGCTATCGGGCGTGTACACTCACCAGAAAGACAGAGAGAGACAGAGAGATAGAAAGCGAGAAATCACCCTGCAGGGGAGATGGCCACGCTGCAATCCTTTCTCCTCCATTCTCCTCTCGGGGTCCTTGGCATACACACACACCCAGTGTGAGTTTAAGCCACCAGATCCAGTACTTGAACAGCAGTCGACTATAAAGGAGTCCAGCAACATAGCCATTATGCTAATTGCTGGTCCCATTAAATTGAATTTTTTGAATTTGCAAAAAAAAAAATTATGGAGAAGTCTCTATTAGAGATATGAAAGAAATAACAGGATTTCTACTACTTGGTATTTGATTCTTCAGGAATAAAATAACTTTTGTTGAAGAACTATAATTACAGATCAGTCATCTGAAAAAGCTAATTATCTAAGATCAATGTTGATGGTATTCTAAAGTTTGTTTCATATCAGTCTCACAATGTTTATGTCATAGGAGATTTTCATTTTCAGCACAAAAATAATCAACACTTTCATTAGATAGAGTTTATAAAACTCAAATATCATTCAGTAATTTTATATTTGGCAAATGCAATATAAAGCTGGAATTTATTTCAATTACAATTCTTTTCCCACACATTAAAACTATTTTAACCTTTAGCAGCATACAATTATTACAGAATAGATCATTTTTAATGATTCATTATGTATGAGGTCATTTGACGATGCAATTAGCTTTGTGATGAAAATTTCTATTCTTTTGATCACTCTGTACCTATAATGAATGAGGCGAGTTTTACATCTAATTTCCTGAAATTAGGAGATTAAAGATAGAAACAGACTCTTGTATTTAAATGAGGCACAAAATGACTAGACTGCATTAGTCCTTTAGCTGTGCACCCTGGAATAGCAGGACTTCACTGGGTTAGTCCTTTTTCTCATTATTCATTCAGCAGATCCATTGATACTGTGCTGTGCCGGGTCTGCTTCCATTATTAGCTAAATTTTCAGTGTGCTTTTGACTGTGATCTGGAGATTAAAGAAGAGGTCTTTCAAGTTCTCAGGTATGACATGCATCAGCACATTGTGCACAAGATGAGACTAAATGGAGCCCAAACCACCTAGAACAGAATTTCTAAAACCCTCTGTAAATGTTGCAGTGTGGAGTGGAAACTAGATTTGTGTGTGCGTGTGTGTGTGTTGTTTTTTTCTGATTTTATTTGCATCTTTCATTTTGGACCAGATATTTACTATATCCAGTTAAGTTGTATTGTGTTCTTATTTCCAAGCTTTTTGTTGTTTACTAGTTAATCACTGAGGCATTATATTTTTCATTTAAAATGGATTTCAAACCAAGAGCAGCTTTTATAGTCAATGAAATTTATATGGGCTTTTATTCCCCATCAAGTAAATACAAAAAGAAATGCAATTGATGTCAAAACAAGATAAAAGGAGTTCAAGATCTATTAAGATTTGGTTAAGAATGGAAGCCTAGCTGAGATGCATCATACATGTCTGTGTGATTTAAACTAATACTCTCCACTTATGTGCTGTTGTTGACTCATCGCAAGAAAACATAATTTTATATTGGACTAAATGATGGTTTATCTTTACAAATTTTAAAACTAGGTTTGTTAGTAGATTATTTTTTGTCACTTTACTAAATTTGACCCAAAAAGTTTCAGTGAAACGTCTTTAATGTGGCTGATATCAAAGCTATATAAAAATAATTTTGCAACATGCTTAGAAACTATTAAACAGGAACTCTTTTCATAAACATAAATGCTCCTTCTCTGTGCTTAATTCATCTTTTAAAGATAGAGTGCAATTAGAGTGACTATTTTTTGCATTGACAATCATAATAAATAAAAAATAAAACTCTTTTAATACAGTGCAACAGTCTTCTAGTTAAAATTAATATATAGGGAATTAGTATTAGAGTTATTACAAAGTCATTCAGATAGTATTTTGAAATATTTTCACTTTGAAGTATTTGACCTGATATGCAATCATATCTGATATTTTGGAAATCTCAACAAAGCCACTCTGACATTAGCTAATGGCCCCGATTTCCCTACCTACCCTAAACTCTATAATCTAATTAACTATTACTATACCACCATGAGGAGAAATACATACTTGTATAAAATTAGTAAAGAGGAATTATTTTTCTTCTTTATATTTCTATGTTAGAAGAGGAAATATTAGTCTTTTCTCCTGATAGAAACAGAAATCTACCATTTCAAGTTGCATAAAGTATCTGCATTTATTTATATAAACTTACATCAACTATATGAACTATAATGACAGAATCTTATAGTTACAGACTTAACTTTAAAAGAGAGTCAACCTGAAGTTAGATTATTTATATCCAAAGACAAACTAGAGTTAAATTATTTTTTACATGGGAATAGTGGATGGCATAATGGTTATGTTGCTGAACACCTATGTAGTCGACTGCAATTGGAGTCCTGGACCCAGCAGTTTAAAACTAAGAGCAGGTGTGTATGCATGTGGGCCCAAGATCTAGGGAAGAGATGGAGGAGAAAGGATTGTGGAGAGGAAGGGATGCCCCTGGGGGATGATTTCTCACTCTTCGTCTCTCTGGTGAGAGCACATGCCCTATAACAAAAATCTCTCTCTCTAAAAGAAAGAAAAACATTTTTTTACGGATCAAAAATTACAATATAGACATTCATAATTAGAATCAAACAGGTAAGAGGTGATTTTACTTAGACCTAGTTTTGATTCTCCATACAGTCAAAAGCTTTGAGTAGTATCTGCTTTCATCTATCTGTTTCTGAAAATCTCAATTATGTATTTGGAAATTTTTTTCAGAAAACCCACCTGTGTAGTTTTATCTTAAGGTTGCCATAACACACTACTAAAAAGTAGGTAGCTGAAAGCAGCAGAACTTTATTCTCTCACTGTTCTAGAGGCTATAAGTTTGAAATCAGTTATCAGCAAGACCATGTTCCCTCGGAAGATTCCAGGAGGAGTCCTAATTGCCCTACCTCTGGTGACCATTCTTGGCATTCAATGGCTTGTAGTTGTTACCACTGCAATCACTGCTTCTGACCCTGTAAGACCTCTTTCCTGGGTGCATTTTCTGTGTTTACTCTCAGCTTCTAAGTACACTTGTCATTGGATTTAGGACCCTTCTTATTTGGTGTGACTTCATATCAACTTAATTAGAACTGCAAAGAACCTATTTTCAAGTAAGAGTACATTCACAGGTACCAGAGATAAGGATAGAAACAGATCTTTTTGGCATATAGACTTCAATTCACTATACCACTTTATTCATAATCTCATGAATATCGTTTTGAGTACTTGTAGATCTTTAGCTTCAATTCATTATTGTTTAATGACATGGAGATTTCTCAGTTTCAAGGCACTTTTCTCTCCCTGCTTTGTCCACATCTTCCTGTTGTGATCTGGACACCATTAAATCTTCCATTCAGGAATACCTGAATCTGTAGCTTAAGAGGCAAGTCAGTTTGGTGACAGGTTTTTTGTTTTGTTTGTTTCCCTCCATTTTTATACTCTCACAAGGTATATAGACAGATAGATAGACTGACCATCTCCCAATACATACGCTTCAAGAGGAGTTTAATGAGTCTTGTGGGTTTATACAAGTAAGTGCAAATTAAGTAAGTGCTACTGTTTCTTTCATGGATGATGGTAAAGCATGGCATTAGTTGTAGTCATTCAGGAATGACAGTCTTAAGATGAAATATATGTGATAACACAAAGCACCAATCATGTTGCAATCAGAGAGAAGAGATTAGTATTCCAAATGGAAAGTTTTATTTATTTATTTATTTTTTTGAGAGGTTTTTGCTATAGGGTGCGTGCACTTGCCAGCCAGACAGAGAGAGACAGAGAGACAGAAAGCAGGAAATCACCACCCGGGGGGATGGCCACACCGCAATCCCTTCTCCTCCATTCTCCTCTCGGGATCTTGGGCATGCACACACACGCGCCTGGGGTGAGTTTTAAGCCACCGGGTCCGGGACTCGAACCGCTGTCGACTACGTGGGAGTCCAGCAACATAGCCATTATGCTAGCTGCTAGTCCCCCAAATGGAAAGTTTTGCAACACTGTCTGTCTGCAGCATCTTCTGCTGTTCTTAGTTTATAACATTAATCGAGCAGTACACTATTTAGAAATATCCCTAGAAATACATGTATATCCAATACTTGCTCACTTGAGATAAATAATAAATTGTTTCAGTGAGTACTTGGATGTATAAAGGGATTCTATAAATTGAGGAAAGACTGAATTTTACAACAATTCTTTATAAAATCTGTAAAAAAGTATTTTTTATTATTTTTATAATTGACTATAAACTGGTTTCTAGAAATCATGTAACTTACTTCTCTTTATTTCATACCCCCCCCAAAGAAAGCAACAGCAACAAAGCAATAGGTTTTCTTCTATTATCTGAGGAATGATTTTTTTTTTCTTCTTTCTGGAGGTGTATGTATATATATTTATAGACACACACACACAAATGGCAAAACTATTTTAATAATTTTATTTTTATATTTCAGCCCACTCTTTAACTAATAGTATCTTCATAGACCAATAGATTACTTGTAACAATTAGAATAATTACAAATTACTGAAAAAAATTACTATTACATATCAGCCATCACTTTCTCTCAAAACAATGAAAGTTGGCCAGTCCAGTAATACGGCAGTTGAGTGCTACTCATAGGAAGCTAAATCCAACATGGCAACAGACCACGGTTGGAATGTGATCAGTGTTCTCTCTCTCAATCCTTTTTCAAATGCTTGCACAAAGGGTTAATTAGTTGCACTCCTCCATTTCTCTTACAAAGCACCACTTTTCAATATGCTGGAGAAAAGGACATGGGATGATTTTGCAGAATTAAGGGTTAATGTATTGACATTTTTACATTCCAGTTGAAGTCTCCAAAATTCGATTTTTTAAGCTTTATTTATTTCACAAGAAAGAGGGAGGCAGAGAGATAGCACTCTCCATAGGGTCTTGGCGACGGCGTGATCCACTCCCAACTTTAGGTGACTTCATGGGCACACACATGCCTGGCATACAAAAGGAGTTTTCTGGACATGGAATTAGAAACTTCCCTTGTGGTTCAGCCTTGTAGAGTACTATGTTTTATCATTGCATTACTGGCCCCCCAAAATACTCTTTCATGTTCTATTATTATTATTTAATTTCCTATAGAGTGAATGTACTTGTTGAGGGATGGGGTAGGAGGGAAGTGAGAAAACCACCCCCCTTCTGCTACAATCCCTTCTCCATTCTCCTGTTGGAATATTGGGCATATACACACCTGCATCTGGCACATTTTTAAAGGTCACCAGGTCTGGACCTCAAACCACATAAATAGCCATGTGGGATCTAGCATCTTGTTTAAAAAAATATTTGATAGAGCATACTGAAAACACTGTGATATGGTTCTTTTTGGAGAAAAAAAAATAGGAGCCATGAAAGTCTCAATAAAAATAAAATCCACGTGTTCCTTTGCCTAACATTATATAAAGTTAGCAGTACTGCTGCATGTCAGCAACTACTAAATAAGTGATAGCTCATTTTGGGAAAAAAAAAATGGTAATAATAATGTAATCTTCCCATCAATCTATTTTCCAAAAAGAAATGCTTTTGTAATAAACAATAGAGATAGCTCTTCATAAGCTCCTCATTACCGTGTGTGTAGTTCTGATAAGATAGATAAATGACTTGAAATTATGGTCTGTAGGTTCTCAAGTAAATACCCATTCTTTTCCATAGCTAGAACAATTTTTGGGTGTCCTCGAAACAGGTTTAGTAGTGGCAATCATGCGTCACAAATAAGGCTGAGTCCTATATGCCATTATCATGAAACCATTAATCAGTGAGTGGTCTAGTACAATGTGTTTAGTTATCTGGAAAGTTTTCTGTCTGCAATAGGTATCCTCTCACACAGGGTCTTAGCCTAGAGAGCACTAGGAGCTTATCTATTTTAATAGAGAGAGCATACAGATTTGCTATCAAAACTACTGACAGATCTCTTTGCTTGAAATGTTCGACATGGGTTGGCTATTCAATTATGAAAGCTGTTAAGAGGAAGTACTCCAAGTGGAATTCTCTGCTCTTAGTTGAAATAGCAGAAGTTCTGATAAAACATTGATAATGCGCCCTTGGCTATCTCCACTTGTTTGCCCCTAGACACTGGCAGCCTGGGCAGTGCATGAGTGTTCACTTTGAAAATTGGCTTTGGCTTTACTTCCTGTTACTCCCTCATATTTCGAGCATTCTGATTAGGATCATGTCTTCTAGGTGAGAATGGATTCTATAAGAAATATGGTTTCATGCGCCAATGGAAAACCATCTGAAAATACCAAAATCCCCTTAAATACCAAAATCCCATTAGAAAAATAAAAAAGAGCCAGAAAAAAAGGGAAAAAAAAAGATAGACACTGCATTTGCTTTTAAAATAAAGAGAGCTCATTTTGTTTTATATGGAAAAGTATGTCACACTCAAAAGAGTATAACACAAAACTGGACAAAGCAAGGCAGAGAAAGCCTGAAAAAAGAGGAGTCACCCGACCCACTCCTTTTAAACACAGATGCTCTTTCTTTGCTAATTACTAGGGCACAGTCAGATCAGACACGTTGCAGAGAGAGTAATAGTAGCGGGACAATTAAATCATGGGCTGGTGTGGTAGGCTGGTCCATGCTAACATAATCTCAGATCAGTGTCAACAAGGCTTTCTTCGGTGCTTTCTAATCTAGGCTCTGAGTCCTGGTTCCCTGTAGAAAACTCCCTGTGTAGATGTGATGTTGAACTTCTAGGGAATGGAAGTCACACATTATGCACCTTCAGCTGGTAACGAAGAGTAGAAATATATGTGCTTTTGAGGAGGAAGAAGTTCTATGCACTAGAAATTTGTTAATTTGCACATTGGTAAACTGCAAACATAGACATCAAAATGGAAATGAGTCCTGTGGATTTTTACATATAAGTGCAAATTGGGCAAGCGCAACTAGTTCTGTCATGTATGAGGTTGAGACATACAGCATTCAGCAATCCATTGCATGAGGTATAAGAAATCTCCTATCTTTTCTTGTATGTTAACTTATTCACTGTTCTTATTCCTAGCTCTTTACCTTTTTCTTTTGCAATAAACTGATACTTAATTTGGAAACTGGTTGTATTCATTATTTTTGATATGAATTTGATTTTAAAAAAGCAGATAATTTTTTAAAAATCTCTCACCCTTTGCATATATATACATATATAAAGAGGGACAAGCAGATGGCATAATGATCACACTGTTAGACTCCCAGGTAGTCTGTCGTGGCTCTAGTCCTGGACCCAGCAGCTTAAACTCATGCCAGATGTGCGTGCATGCATCCCCCAAATCCCAGAATCCCAAAGGGAGATTGAAGAAGGAATGGCCATCACCCCACTCACTTTATGTCTCTCTGTCTCTCTTTCTCTCTCTAGCAAACACATGTGCCCTATAGCAAAAATCTCTCTCAAAATTAAAAAAAAAGATACTTTTTTGTGAGTTAACAGTGCTTGTTCTTTGTGAAAAAGCAAAGGGGAGTACTGATTTTTTTCAGTTAAGGAAGATTTTTATATTTCTAAACATTTTGGTATAAATGAGATACATACAAAATTAACACTCTTGATGACTACTTCTATTTGATATTAGATGGAAAATTAGAAGAAGTATTGTTTTCACAAAAGTTATCGCCCCTGTAAGACTTATGGACAAATTGATCTTTCATTCACTGGTATCATTTTTATTCACTTATCTAATTAAGTCATCAATCTTTTGTGACGTGCCTACTATGTGCAAATGGCACTAAATGCTGAGGATATAGGAATTAACTAGGGAGAGTCATGTATTCTGCTTGAAGACAGAATGCCTGATTGCAAATTAATTTATTATAATTGCAACACAATTGCTATATAGGTTATAAAAGAAAAGTGCAGGGTAGCAAATTTAATAGGGAATCAGAGAAGGCTTCCTTCGGAACTGAGATATGCAGGTCTGATCTGAGCAAGACTGGGAAGGGAGGAAAGTAGAACTTTCCAGGAAGGGGGAACAGCAGGTGCAGTGCTTTCAGACTAAGAGGAGCTGGCTTGTTTTAATGAAAGAAAGGATGTGTGCCCAGACAGTAGACTGCAGACCTAGAGTGGCCCACTGAATGGTACAGGGCTTCAAAACCAACCATGTCAAGGATTTTGGTCTCTTTTGTTTAGTGCAGAGAAGCCATTGAAGGGGTTTTTCTCCTGCTTTTGTTTGTTTAAGTTTGTTTGTTTCTTCTGAGACAGAAACAGAGGAGCACCCCAACAGGGTCTTTTGTTCATAATCTACACTCAGCCTCAGTAAGCCTGGATCACAAGCACATTCGCACTCCCAGCATGTTCAGGGAGGTCTCAGGACCTGAGCACAGGACCTTCCCATGGTGGATCATTATTCTCTGCTACACCACCATCAGACCCCTTTAAACCTGGCTTTTGAGGATACTGGAAAATGGATAACCAGGGTTATAGATAGACATTCTCACACTTCTTGACAAAACAAGTTGAGATGAATATCTTTGTCAAACCAGTAGAAATTAGACAATCACAAAACTTGCTTCTCAGGCTTAACTATCTACTTGGGCCATGGAGATCATCTCAGTCTTCCTTCATGGGGCACTCTGCTCTGTAAGACAGATACTCTGATTTTCTTGTACCATGGCCCACACTCCCTGCACAGCTCCCAGAACTGATGAGGAGAGCCTTTGCTAGGGTAACACCAGAGACTCTT
>NW_006200449.1:694885-699085 GCF_000334495.1 Tupaia belangeri chinensis
GCCCTCATTTTCTATGACCTTTGTGTCCCTAGAGAAAATTTAGTAGAGAAATAGGTTGCTTTTACAATATAAATGAAAACAGCCATGGACATAGTCCATGAGGCATCACTGCTCCACCCAGTCTGTCCTATTATTTCCTAAAAGTCTATTGCATATTCATACTGTTTGCTTGTATTTAAAACCTTAAGTATCCACTCCACTGTTGTCTTTCATATCTAAAATTTGTACTTGACCCTGTACTAGTCTCTCTCATACAGTTCTTCCCGTATTTTAGTACCAGGTTACTTTCTATGAAAAAGTTCCACTACCACCATGTGAATGTCTCCAGCCTTTGAATTCTCTCTTTTTTTTTTTGAGAAGTTTTTGCTATAGGGTGCGTGCGCTCTCCAGAAAGACAGAGAGGGACAGCGAGATAGAAAGTGAGAAATCACCCCCCGGGGGGATGGCCACACCACATTCCCTTCTCCTCTGTTCTCCTCTCATGATCTTGGATACACACACATGCACTCGGTGTGAGTTTAAGTCACCGGATCGAGGACTCGAACCACAGTTGACTACATGGGAGATCAGCGACATAGCTGTTATGCTAACTGCTGGTCCCAGCCTTTGAATTCTTGAAGCCATGTCTCCCTACTTTTTTTCACTTAAATTATGCTATTAACATTTCATAAATAGTTTTTGCTTTTTCCCTAATTTCCAAATGCGCTAGGATTGTTACTTATACTTATTTGTATTCATAGGAAAATCCAGCAGATTTATTTTACTTTAAAGAACATAGATTTAAAGACTACAATTTGATTATAAATATTGAGTTGATTGATTGTGAGGTCACTTCTGCTCCATCCTTCCCACCTGAAAAATTTTAGAAAGTGAAGGTTACTCAGGAACCTAATAAATCTGTAGGATTGCTTATTGTTACGTTTTATCATTCAGTTCCTGTATATAACTTCCACACGGACAAGAAAAGGAAAAGAAAAAAAACTTTTATATTTACATGTCATTCATCTTTGTGAATAGACAACTATTCTTATAAACCTCAAAAGAGAGGTTTTCACATTTTTCATATTTAAAGTGCATAAAGTCAGTAAATTCACATGTAAACATAGAGCTTGTTCTTTTGAAAGGAGCATCTCAGGGTTTAGTCTACCAAATCATACTACATATGCAAATGTTGTTTGAATGCAATTTAGCTGCATGCTAAGCAGTACAGAAATCTCAAGGGTCAAAGATTTGAAAATGTTTGCAGCATGAAAATCATAGAGGCAAATGTTTGATGTACAGATGTGTGTACTAAAATAGGTCACGGTTAGATAGATTCACTTATTTTATTCAATCCCTTATTTGGAATTGTTTACTAGGATTTTTTAGTATGTGTGATTTTGGTTTCAGTTCTACAATAAATTCAAAATGGTGTTTCAGAGCCAATATTAGTGCAAAATATAGTGTACCTTTACTATGTAGATGGTAGGGATTTATAGAATTCTCTAGGAACACAAGAACAAATTTAACATAAAAGAGTGAACTCTTTATGCCCTCTCCTCTTTCTCTTTGCTTGTATGATTAGTATGTCTCTGAACTTTAAAGGGTCTGTCATAAGTTTTTCTGGAGATACATTGTTTTTCCTTCTCTAGTTGAGGAATATAGCTGTGTTAACTCTATCACAAATATTTTCTGATTACCATTTGGTTAAATTTTGACTTGTGATATGTTCTTTCTCTAAAGGAGTTGTCATTTGTAAAATGTAACTAAACATATAGCTCTGTGATATACTGTCGTAGGTGGCAGTATGTTTTGGAATAAAATATTAAATACTAAAAATAAGCCAAGAATGCAGTAATCATGATCTGAGAGCAATGTAAGAGTACACGTCATCAGTGATAGTTAAAGGTAGAAATCATAATAGAAAAAGAGACCAGACCTCAGAACTAAACTCTGAGTCCTGGCAAGAGAGAACCAGTGGAGGAGGACAAAGAGCAAAATCCAAAGCTGAAGTGGAAGGACAGACAGTCTTGCAGAAAACAACTGAGGGCCCAATAGAGTGGTACTAACAGGAAGAGGCGCCACTGTGCAATGACTGAGGTCACATGGGAGCCCCACGTTTGTCCCAGGTTTTCCCTTCAGGGCAAGGCACAGTGGGGCACACTTAGCCCTCACTACCCAGAAGACTGGGACCGTAAGGATCACAATATGGTAGGACTCTGTCAAAAATAGCCATCTCTTTCCTTACAGTATGCTTTCTTTTCTTCCTTACTCTCCTTTTCTCTCTTTCTGTCTCCAAGCAGGAGCAAGTAGTCAGCTGTGCTGAGAGACGAATAGAAGTGAAGATCTCCATTACAATTGGTGAGATGGAGTCCCAAGTTCACTGACAGTGGTAGTGCAGAAAATTCCATACCAGGGTGCCGCTGAGGAATAAATTGGTGTGTGTGTGTGTGTGTGTTTACTGGAGAGAGAAATCCAGACAGTTTTTCTTGGGAAATCTTCTGGTAAGGATAGTAGAGAAATGCATAAGAGCTATTTTCAGACTGGATACTTTAGAGAACACTTTTAGGCTGATTGGAATCCTTCAGTAGAGAGCAGGAGCTTAGTAATGGAGGAAAGAGTAGTTGAAGGAGGAAGGTTCTCAAAATGATTAAAGGATCTTGAGAATCCATAAACACTTTTCTTTTTATAGAAGTAAGGTATAATAAAATAAATTCAGTACAATATTCTTTCTTTAAAAAGAGTTTCTTAGCTATCTTTCTTTCAGCATAGAGAAAAGTGAAAAGATTTTAAAGCAAATTATTTGGGTTTAAATTTTAACTCTGTTACTGAGGATCTTAACTCTATTTTATACACTAGTGATAAAGAATGCAAATGAAGTCGCCCAGGAAAAAGGCCACACTATTGAAAGTGTTCCAGGTAGCATTGATTTATAAATGCCTCCATAGCAGTATTTCCTCAGTTTAATACTCCTGTTCCAACGTTTCCTTAATTTGGTGTGGTTATTTAGAAATAACAACAAAATCTTCCCTCCCAAAAACTTACTAAATTTTATGGGTTGATTTATGTAACATATTTTAGTTTCTTTGAAACCAAGATTTCTGTTGCTTTATTATCAGGTGAAGTCTTAGGTTGGTATAATCTGTCAAGTTTGTTAAGTGACAGTTCATAATATGCAACAAGGTCCCATATTCCCTGTGCCTAAAAATTTATGACCATATCAATTGGCAGTTATGAAAAATCAGCAAAAGCCATGGCACTTTGATTAAGCACTCCTTTACTATAAGCACTGCTCCATGAAGCAAGGAAAGGAAGAAACTGAACATGGCCCTATGTAGTTTTCTTGGTATGCCAGCCAACTCTTTCATTGTGTCTAAATAATTTTAATAACATTTTAAGATTCTTAAAAGCACTTTCTTTCCAATAGACTTTTTCCCCCTTCTGTTCATTTATGATCCAGTACCGGAAGATGTAACATTATAGTTGAACATTCTTGTCAACCCTTGATTATCCCTGTCTAATTACCTCTGTACACTTCTACTTTTAATTGGCTGCTAATTATATTTACATACATTTGTACCTGTAGCTACTCTGTTCACATCCTTATTTCTTTTTTGTTATTTTGTCTGAAGAAACAATTTATTCCCTTTCTCTAATTAAATATTACTTGAATGAAGCCAACGTTTCTTATGGCAGGAAAAATAGAATACTCATTGTGTTAGATGATATGAAGAAGCTGAACTCAGACTTCCGAAATATTTCAAGAATATTTTCATGGGGTGATTTCTTGTTACATGATGTCAATTTCTAGATTATTAAGAGACAATCATACTTTAAAAACAGTTATTAAAACTTGTCTCTCTTTGTCTCTCTTCAGTAATATCACCCAAATTCATATAGCTGTGATTGTTCACTTATAGACTCAGTTCTGGGAGGTGCATTAGGGACTATAACTTCTTCTCTTTTTTTATTTGAAAGCTGGGTGCTGAGACTTATGATATCATTGGACAATGGCAATCCCAGAACTGCAGCCCTGATTTCCAGACTGAAGTGTTAAAGTATTCTTTTTCTAAAAGAACTGACTTTTGAATGCTTGTGCTTTCTATCTGAAAAAAAAAAAAATCAAAATGGGACTTTTAAAAAAAACTATATTTGGAAACCAGCAGTTAGTGTAATGGCTATGTCGCTGGACTCCCACGTAGTCGACCGCGGTTCGCGTCT
>NW_006200449.1:699356-732404 GCF_000334495.1 Tupaia belangeri chinensis
TGCGTATGTGCCCAAGATCCCGAGAGGAGAATGGAGGAGAAGGGATTGCGGCGTGACCATCCCCCCTGGGGGGTGATTTCTCGCTTTCTGTCTCTATGTCTCTCTCTCTGTCTGTCTGGCGAGCGCACGCGCCCTATAGCAAAAACCTCTCAAAAAAAAAAAAAAAAAACCTATATTTTAGTTCATTGGCAATTAAGTCGAAATCTTGTTTTCTTTCAGTCATGTGTATGACTCTGTCACCAATCTTTATTAACAAAGGTTATCCTTAACAGAGGATAGTTTCTATCTCTGGATCTCAAATATGAGTGGAAGGATAACTTAATAGATAATACAAAATAATTGTGACATGTGGCTGGTGAACATGAGAACAGTTTACTACTGTGTGATCATATGAATGCTGAGTCATTTGTCCATATAAAGATAAAATTATGGCTCATAGTATTGGTTTTTCTTTAATAAAATGAATGGAGAGGTACATCAAGACCAGTAAATGATTACCAAATAGACACATTTAGAGATAATTTTGAATAAATCTGTAAGTCACTAAAACACATTTTTATAAGACACATAATTTTACAGACAGGTAATGAGTAAATTCATTTGCTCAGATCATTCCACTTAAAATAACTACATTCTACATGAGTAATCAGAGGAAAATGTAGCTATTTGTTACCATACATACCAGAAAAGGGAAATCACATGAAATTAAAATAATATCTCTAAATAGGGAAGAAGAATATTAGAGAAAACTTCAGCCTATTTCAAACTTTGTTTACTTTGAGTCCTGTTTATTCATATATATTTTATCTTAAACACAGGCATGTTTTTCTGTGCTCAACTTTGTTGATTAAGGGTCTGTCATGCTGGAAGGCAAGGGCAGAAAAAAACCGATCACCATTATTTGCATAAGATTACAAAGTACACTTATTATCCCAAATTTTTGCCATAAGGTATGTGGGCTTGCTGGAGAGAGACAGAGAGAGACCAAAAGAGAGAAATCATTCTTCAAGGGGGTTGGCCACACCAACAATCCCTTCTCTATTCTGTTCCTGGGATTTTGAGGATGCCTATACACATGCCTGGTATGTTTTTTAAGCTGCCAGTCTGGAACTTGAACTATGAAATAAGCCATGTGGGAGCCAATGTCTCAACCATCACACCTGCTGGCCCCAAACTACATGTTCTTACCTGTTGAGAAAATAGGATATTGGGACCAGCAGATAGAGTAATGGTTATGTTGCTGGACTCCCACATAGTTGACCATGGTTTATATCCAGGACATGATGGCTTAAAATTCTCGCTGGGTACATGTACATGTGTGCCCAAAATCCTAAGAAGAGAATAGAGGAGAAGGGATTGTGGTGTGGCCATCCAATGAATATATTTTTTATTTATTATTGGGTTGTCAGAAAAATCATGACATACTTTTTCTGTTTTTATATGCAAAAGGCATCATGACTTTACTGAAAACTCGATAGTTTTAGCTCATGCAGTACATGGCAGACAGTCATTACCTTGCATTTTAAACACTTTATATAATTTTCACATACTTTAAGTGGACATCTAAGGATAAGTGAATTAGTTAAGTGAACTATATCTGATTTTTTGATTGGACATTCCTGAAATTAATAGATTCACACACCATCATAAGACCTACTATAGAGAGTTCTCCTGTGCTTTCTACTCAGTTTTTCCCGAACAGTAATGTTTTATAAACTATACTGTAATATGACAACCAAGATGCTGGTATTGATACAATCCACTTTTACATTTTCTGTTTTACATGCATGTGTGTGTGTGTGTGTTCACAAATTTATAAGCAAATTCATCTCATCTCATCTATGGGTTCATATAGTTAGCATTAGAATCAAGATGCCAAAGTTCCATTAACACAAAGATCTTCTTTTCCCTTTACATCTACACTCATCTCCCTGTAATTCTCATCCACACTGCATCCCCACCTGAGCTGTACCCCTTACAAATGCTAATGTGTTTTTTGTTTCTGAATGTTATCATTTAGAAAATGTTATTTAATGTAATGACACCTTATGCAATCTTTTGAGATTGTCTTTTTATTTTATTTTTTTGAACTAAGCATGATTCCCTGGAGATTCATCTAAGCTGTTGTATGTATCAATAGTTTGTATCTTTTATTGCTGAGTAATATTTCATGGCATACATGGACCATCATTTGTTGAACCATTCACCTGTATAAGTACAGGCTGGATGGTTTCAGGTTTATATTACATAATGATATATCTCTATTATATATAATATTGTTTTCCCTTTAATTCTTCTTTAATTCAAGTCTAATTTTTTATATTTACATTCATATTTTTACCAGGGAGAAGACTGTAATAAAACATCAGCCTCTGTTGAACATTGTTTTCTTTGCTCAGTTAGAATAATGCTTCCCAAGTCATTCTTTCTGGTATAATTATTATAGTTTAAGATTACTGTAGTAATATTAGGGCCTGTACCTTTCCCTATCAATTTTTAGAAAAAGCATGTTTATGTCTATAAAATCCTTGCTGAAATTATGATGCAAATGATATTAAAACTGTATTTAAGTTAGGAGAAGATTGATGTCTTACTCCAACTCCCAATCCTCGAACACAGTAAGTAGTATGTAGCTCTTTTTAAAACTTTTTCCATGAGGGGCCAGCAGGTGGTGTAGTAGCTAATGTGGACTCCCACATGGCTGACCACAGTTCAAGATTCAGATCTGGCAGTTTGAAACTCATGCTGGGCATGTGTGCATGCATGCCAAAAATGCTGAGAGGAGAATGGAGAAGGATTGGTGGAATGGCCATCTTTCCTGGGGGGTGATTTCTTGCTTCTTATCTCTCTGTCTATCCAATAAGCCTACTTGTCCTATAGGAAAAATCTCTCTTAAAATTTTTTTTCCATGAATGTTTTGTAATTTTCAGCATAAAGATGCTACACATGTTTTAACTGCATACCTGAGGATCTTATTTCTTTTGGCGACTATGTATGGTCTTGTGTGTGATGACTCTTGGCATATAGAAATGTGATTGCTTTCTGTGCATTGATCCCTACTACTTTTCTGAATTTATTTACTTCTCTTTGTTTCAAATTGACAATTTTATCATTTATAAATAGAAATGACTTAATTTTTTTCTTTTCCATATGCTTGTTTTTATTTTTTTTTCCTTGCCTTATTGCTCTGGGGAGAATAGTCAGTACTACTTTAAATAAGAGGGGTGACAGTAGACATTTTTACATTATTCTGATCTGAGAGAAAAACTATTCAGTTTTTCATCTTTATATGTGACTTTAGCTGTAGGTATTCTATAAATGCTTATTTATCAGATTAAAGACATTTTTTCTGTCTTTAACTTGAGAGATTTTTTTAAATCATCAGTGACTTTTGGAACATATTACTTTTTCTGTCACAAATGTTGTATGATTTTTATCCTTTATCTTGTGTTGATGGTGCTTTATAACAATTGATTTTCAAACATTAAAAGTTTTGTAAAACTAGAATGAATATCATTTGATTATGATATATAATTATTTTAACCATTTTTGGATTTGATTTGCTAAATTTTATAAAAGATTTCTGTGGCTAAGTCCATGTCAGATGTTGACTTGTAATTTTTATATTGTATTTATTGTGTTTTAATGTTTTAATTTTGGCATCATGAAGTGATTAAGAAAATATCCCCCCCTCTTATTTTTTGTATAATTAGCACTTCTTAAAAATGTTAGTAGAATTCTCTAATGCAACCATATGAGCCTTAAGATTTATTTTTCAAGGATTTTTCATTACAATTTCAATGGCATTAATAGTTATAAGGCTACAGAAATTAAATATTTTATGTAGGTTATGTTTGGAATTCATAGTTTTTAAGGAATTGATCCATTTCTTGGGGGTTATGGAATTTATACATTTAAACTTGTTCATAGGATTTCTTTGTTATTCTTTGATGTCTCTAAGGTCTCTAGTGCTTTCTGGTGGGAGAGTCTTAGGGATGGAGGTGAAACTTCCTAGCCTAGAACTTTTAGAGATGTGATGTTTCCTGATTATCTGAGTTAGGCAGAACTTCCTGAGTTGGAATCTTTTGTGGAGGTATTCCCTTATGAGTGCCCCCTCTCCACACCCTACTGCACTTGTTCTGTAGTCTTTGGACTGGGGAAGTGAGTCTCAGTTTCAAAAGATTAATGTGGCTTCCTAGGATAGAACACTTGTGCTTGGATTCCTCTTGCTGCACCCAGTTCCCTACTCCTGTGGCTCACCTTATCATCTCTTGTCATGGAGTGAAGTATCATGCATGGTGGGGAAAGAGAACTGCTTTTTCTGGCCACTTCGTAGTAGCAAGGCTCTGCATTGATCTTCCTTAACAATTGTCTGGCTCACCTGGTGTCAGAAGGATTCCTGTTTGATCCAGAAGAATGAGCCTACTTGAGCTGCATTCTGTTGCTAGACTGGAGGATCTCAGTTGGATCTTCGATTGGATGTGAGGACAGAAAAATGCCCATCTTATATTTTTTCTCCAATTCTGGTGCCCTACACCAATTAGCCTGCTTACTACAATACAGAACTCTCCCTTTGTTTGCCCTTCTTATTATTTCTGGGATGTGTAGTTGTGATTTATGAAGAATAGGTAAATCTGCTTATGGTAATCCATCTCTACCAAAAGTCTATATTTAACCTTTACCATACCAATTGTTCATTATGCCAGAAGGTATGTGCATGTGCTACTGAAAGAGAGAAAGGCCCTCCCGCACCCCCTCCAATGGAGCCTGGTCACGCCACAATCCTTTTTCTACTTTTCTTCATCCTGTCAGGAACCTAAGATGCATGCACGTGCACTTGGCTTTTCAAGCTGTTGAACCTTGGATTTAACCTAATTCAAAATGCAAAATGTGGCATGCAGTGTCCTCTTCACAGTGCTTAACTCTGCTTGGGGCCTGCCCATCATATTTTGTCATTATACTTTTAAAATTGAACTAAATACTAATTTTACTGGAATATCTTAGAACGAGGTGTTAGAACAGACACACACACAAAGTACACACAATCATCTCTTATTTTTATTTGGTAAATGTAACTAGAAATCATTAAAATGTTTAGCAAGAGACTGTTTATTTGGATTCTTACCTGAAATACTCTGAAGCTTTTTAACTGAAATAATTTAAAAGATGTATGGGCATATCATAAATATATTGTTTTGATCTACAACTGAAGGTCAAAGGAGTATCTTCTACATTTCTCATCTGTTATAAAATAATATATAAAACAGTGAGTGACAACCCATTGCTTCTTTCTAGGCCATATCACTGACATATGTATATTCCCTCTCTCTCTCCCTCCTTCTCTCTCACTCTATTTTTGCCCCTCTGTGTATATATGTATATATATATATGTATATGTATATACACATATATATGTATATGTATATACACATATATATGTATATGTATATACACACATGTATATATGTATATATGTATGCACATACATACACACACATACACAAATGTAGACATGCATACACACACGTGTATGTAGAAAAAATATAGAAAATAAAATAAATTTCTGTATACAAAATATAGTATAATTTCCTTTTAGCGTTTTTTTGTTGTTCAACTTAAATTATATTGGTCATCATGGGCTTAGTCTTTGCTAGAAATCTTTATTTTTTTTTCTAATTTCTTTGTTTATTTTAGTATCATAAAATGACATATTTACAGGCCAGCAGATGGTGTAGTGGTTATGTCACTAGACTTTCAAATGACTGACCCTTGTTCAAGTCCCGGAACTGGTGGCTAAAAATCATGCCGGGTATGTGTGCATATGTGCCCAAAATTCCAGGAGGAGTATGGAGTTGAGGAGATATTGTAGCATGGCCATCCCCCTTGAGAAAGTGACTTCTTACTTTCTCATCGTCCCTGTCGCTCTCTTGCTCTTTCTCCAGTGAGTGCACATGCCCTATGGCAAAAGCCTCTAAAAAAAATGGATATATTTAATATGTGTTAACATCTGCCTTTTTTTTTTTTCTTTTTTTTTTTTTTGGAGAGATTTTCACTATAGGGCGTGTGCACTCGCCAGACAGACAGAGAGAGACATTAGAGACAGAAAGCGAGAAATCACCCCCCCCAGGGGGGATGGTCACACCGCAATCCCTTCTCCTCCATTCTCCTCTCGGGATCTTGGGCACGCACGCACACGCGCCCGGCGTGAGTTTTAAGCCACCCGGTCCGGGACGCGAACCGCGGTCGACTACGTTGGAGTCCAGCGACATAGCCATTACGCTAACTGCTGGTTCCCTGCCTTTTTGTTTTGATGTGCCTAATCTCATGTAATATTTATAATTATCTTACAAAATATTGCATTACAGTTCCCATTTCAAAGAAGAAATGGGAGGTTTAGAGGGGACATATCAATTGCTCAAGATTTCATAATGTTTGAATGCCAGTATTCAAGCCAAGTGAATTTCACTCCAGAGTCTCTTATGTTACTGTAGATCATGTAAATCTTTTGTTTGCAAACTCATCTTGGGAAGTAGGTGTATACTTGGTTTTTGTTACTATTTTCTTTTCTTCCTCTCTGCTCTTGATCTCTGTTTTACATATTTGTAGTTGTTTCCTATTAGCACTCTTGATATAAAACTAGTGTCATAATAAAAACTATATTTCTTTTCTTAGAAAAATCCAAAGTTGTCCAGTATCTCTAGCCTTTCCTGGTTTAACAAGAATCTTAACATGATTTATCTGTTGAACAATAATCTTTAAATATCTTTTTAGTTTTATAACTTTTCCTACCTTTTTCAGGGGTAAAAAGTTATCACTTACAGCCAAAAGTTAACTAACTCATCTAATGCAGGTTGAACATCCCTAATCCAGAAATTCAAAGTTTAGAATGCTTATAGTCAAAATGCTGTAATACAAATATATTGTATAAAATTACCTTCTGGCTAGGTGTATTTGGTATATATGAAACATAAATAAGTTTTGTGTTTAGATTTGAGTTCTATTCCCAAGGTACCTCATTATGCATATGCACATATTTTAGAAATTCAAAAAATTCCAAAGTTGGAAACACTTTTAGTCCCAAGCATTTTAGATAAGTTATACTCAACCTGTATGTTCTATATGTTAATGAGACCACATTTCTTCTGTATCCATTTTACTTCTTTTAGGAGCATATTTTGTGTGTTTTAAACTCTTATTCTCTATTCAGTTGAAAAAAATATATTCTTATTTTGCTTCACTTTGAAATACTAGTTTCGTTGGATGTGTAATTCTAGGTTTAAGACATTTTCTTTTAGTTTGTTTTTTACATCTCTGCAATTTTAACTCATGTGTAGGTTGGTTTAGTTGATGCTAGCATCAAGATACTGAATAGTTTAATCACCATAAAATCCCTCCTTTTGTCTTAGATAAGGATTAATAATTAAGCTACATATCTCTAGAAAAAAAAATTAGAAAGTAAAAGAAATAGTAGGAAGAACAGACTATTTGCTAAGGTTGTATGGAATTGCCACATCGAAAAATTACTTAATAACCACATGGAAAAATGGCAGGAAAACAAGCCTGTTTGACAAAATGAGGGTTAGCCAAAGTTTCAGAGTAATGGTGTTCTTTACAAGGTCTTTCCTGCATCTCTTGAGAGCTAAAACCTCTGGCCAACTTAACTCTGTGGTAATAAAGCTGGTAATCAGGACCTGATGCTCTGGAATCACCTTGGGCTGCAGTGCTCAACTCAGATTAGCTCCTAGTTTGCATTGGAGAGATGAGTCAATGGTAGCTAATAAATGTTACAAAATGTTTTAATTATTTCCTGCATCTTTATGTAGTGTAAGTATTCTTCCATGTTCATGTTCTCCTAGCAAAGAATTATACATCTGAGTAGTCTTTTTTCCTGACAAAGATTCTTTACCTATTTCATGAAAATATTTTTCTCTAATCCTTTGTTTTTGTATGCGTATATGTAAATTAATCCACAGAATATTTTTTATTTTCAGATTAATTTCACATTTTACATGAAGTTCTCATCATGATGTATATACAATTATACACACACAGACATATTTATCTATATGTAAATAAAAATGTAAACTTCTCTGTGGAATTATATATGTAATATAATTATATATGTAATTTCCACAGAGAAATTTACATTTTTCTATCTGTCAAATATTTCCTCCCCTTGCTTCTTATTCTCACCCTCTACTACCCATCTCCAACACCCACTCTCTCCCCATATAGTCTCTAACATCCAGCCCCATCTTCTCTGCCATCAGATCTTCAAATCTCTCAACCTCTACCATAAAGTGCACTCAGTACAAACTGGGTGGAGATGTACAATATGTGTTTTTCAAAGTCTGACTCACTTTGCTTAACATTAAGTATTCTGTATTTAACAATTTGGTTCATATTATATGATCTGATTGTTTCTTAGAACTGAGTAATATCCATTGTATGTATGTGCCACAATTCTTCAAACTAGTCATCAGTTTTGGGTACTTAGGTTGGTTCTATGTTTTAGCAGTTATGAATAATGCTTTAATAAATATGGATGTGCAAGCACGTTTTTTAAAATTTTTTAAAGAGGCTTTTGCTATAGGGCGTGTGCGGTCACCAGACAGACAGAGAGAGACAGACAGAAAGAGAGAAATATCCCCCCAGGGGGGGATGGCCACGCTGCAGTCCCTTCTCCTCCATTCTCCTCTCGGGATCTTGGGCACACACACATACACACACACACACACACACACACGCCTGGTGTGAGTTTAAGCCACCGGGTCCGGGACTCGAACCACGGTTGACTATGTGGGAGTCCAGCTACATAGTCATTACGCTAACTGCTGGTCCCACAAGCATCTTTTTGATTGAGTATTTTCATGTCCTATTGGGTAGCGTTTTTTTAACGTTATCTATTGTCAATATTTCTTAAAATTTACATATTCCATCAAGCTATTATTCTGAATTGATAATGTATAAGATCTCCATAGCTGTTGTCACATTCCCTATTTGTGCTTAAAGCAACACAAATTTATCATTTTAGAACTTTGAAGGTTGTAAGTCAAAATGATTCTCACTGGACTAATATAGATTTGTCATTGGGCTTTCTATAGGTTGTGAGGAGAATCAATTTTTTAGTCATTCCACCTTCTAGAAGCTACCTACATTTTCTTGGCACGTGGTCCTCTTCAATCTTCAGAACTAGCAATCATGGGGCAAGGCTTTCTCAGGCTGCATCAGTCTGACACTAACACTTCTGCCTTTGTCTTTCACTTTTAAGGACTCTTAAATTAATATTGAACCCAACCAGATAATCCAGGATAAATTCCCATCAGTTGGTTGGAAACCTTAATTCCATCTACAACCTTTATTTTCCTTTACCAGGTAATACACTTTCACAGATTCTGGGAGCAGAATGTATACATTATTTGGGAGACGACTGTTCTGTCTACCACAGATGTCTTGTTTGGGAATATCCAGTAAGAATTCAAGATGTAAATTTTGTCATGGTGGTTTAATAATAAAGGTGCTTATAGTCCCCACATAACAATAGATCTGGAGAGGAGTAATCTGACATCTGACGTGCATTTCTTGCTATGATCAACCTCTCTGGCAGTTAAAGATTTATCCCTGTATTTCACCATTGAAAGTATGTATTTTTTGCCTCTATCAAACATGCCAAAGTCTTAGCAGGAAAAAATAAAGGCAAAGGAAAAGGATAGAGCTAGGTCTCTTGAAAGTTATTCGTGGCAACCCATCTGAGTGACTTCTGCTTATACTTATTGGCCACAGCAGGTTCATGTGATTACACGTAGCTGCAAAGAAGAGATTAGATTTTTGTCGTCGTTGTTATTTTTTTTTTATTTATAAAACACACATTGTCACCTAGAACAAAACTCAGTACTGTTTTAGTGAGAAACACAGAACGGGTGTTGAGTAGGAAAATAGTATCTGCTTTTTCATTTACAGTTTCATGGCAGAAAATCTCAGTGAGGGTTTTGGAAAACACAACCTCTATAAAATAATATGCCTGTTAACAGCTTCAACTGTATTTTCTAAGAAATAGCAAAAAGTCTGAGATATATATATATATATATATATATATATAATGCTCTATATATTACCTGTATTAAATATAAAGGATTTTTTCTTTAAGTACCAAATTATTCTCTGAGCATGTACTCCACATCTTCTGCTCTAGTGATTCCCAAGATAATAATCCACATGAAAATCATCTGGGAACTTAATTGAAATTTTAAATTCCCAGTCTCTCCCAAAGATTCTTATTCATAAGGTCTCGGAGGGCTCTGCATTTAACAAGCACCCCAGGTATTTCTGATGCAGGTGGTCTCCAAACTCAGTTTTGATACATTTAAAAAAAAAAAAAGAAAAAAAAAAGTCAGCACACCTGCACCTAGTTTAACATACATTTATTGAGTACCTGCTATAGAATTAGCTCAAGGCATCCCAAGGGATATAAAGAAACAAAAGACCTAACCCCTGTTCTTAAGGAGCTTCTAGCTTGCAGCAAAGCAGTACATAGATTCACTTCAACTAATACAATGCAGGAAGAACCATGAGCAAGTAGACAGAGTAGAAGTGGAAATGGGCTCATTTTCCTCCTTAGTATCTATCACAGTGACGTCTTAAATATGTATTCATATGATTATTTCATTAAAGCCTTTTCCACTATAGAGTAAGCACAAAAGCATCTAATATCTAATGTCTTTTGTTACCATTGCATTTTCTGCAGGTAGCAAAATATTTGACATTTGCAGAGACACAAAAATGCAAAATAAATATTTGGCAGATGAACATTGTAATGTATGTGTTTAGAATAAAGTTGAGATGCATTAATTGGGAGGACCAAAAAACCCTATATAGAGAGAAGGAGGTAGTTCAGCTGGGTCTGGAAGTGCTCAAGAAATAAAAATGGAGGAAAGAGCTTTCCAGATTGATAGGATTAACTAATAAAAGGCATGAATAACATGAAAGGACATGACCAATGAGGAAGAGGAGAGAAAAATTTTCTTCAAGGATGGTCCAAAAGAAGTTTTCGGAAAACCAGCAGATGGAGTAATGGTTACGTCACTGGACTCCCATGTAGTTGATTGCTGTTCTAGTACCGGACCCCGCTACTTTAAACTCATGCGGCACACATGCATGCGTGCCCAAAATCCTGAGAGCAGAATGGAGGAGAAGGAATTGCAGCATGGCCATTTCCCTGGAAGATGGTTTCTTGCTTTCTGTCTCTCTGTCTCTCTTTGGGTCAGTGTCGAGCACACATGCCTTATAGCAAAAAATCTCTCTCTCTCTCTCTCTCTCTCTCTCTCTCTCTCTAAAAAAAAAAAAAAAAAAAAAGGGAGAAGAGAGAGTTTTCTTATATGTTTGGTAATAGAAAGTAAATGCAGTCTGATACATAGCTCTGATCTTTACCTGTTTAAATATAATAGTAAAATAGCTATATTTTACAGACCTTATATGTTCACCTAAAGGTGTTTAATCTGTGAGCTCATTTTCTCGACATACAAATCCTGCAAGTTCAGTGATCTGAATATTTCAACAGTTGCTATGCCGGTTAAAACCTACAGACATATACACTTAAACTCAGATCTGAAAATCGATGTGTCACTCCATGGTAGAAACCCTGGTTTTTAATCAGTGTTCAGAGGCACCTTCCTTTCACATTTTTTTTAAAACAGCATTAATGTAATATTTATTAATAATTTCTTTAAGGAGACCAGTAGGTGGCAGGGTAGTTAAAGTGATAGACTTCCACATGGCCAACTGCAGTTCAAGTCCCAGACAAATCAGCTTGAAAATCATGCTGGTCATGTATATGTGTGTGTCCAAAATCCCAAGAGAAGAATGGAGGGAAGGGATTGCTGTGTGGCCATCCTCTCTTCAGAGTGATGTCTTACTTTCTCTCTCTCTTTGGTGAGAACACAGACCCTATGGCACAAACTTAAAAACAAAATGAAAGAAAACAACAATTTCTTTTTTTAGAGATTTTTTGCTATTGGGTGCATGTGCTCACCAGAGAGACAGAGATAGGGAGACAGAAAGTGAGAAATCACCCCCAGAAGGGATGGCCATCTGGACAATCTCTTCTCCTCTATTCTCATCTCGGGATTTTGGGCGTGCACACATATGTGCCAGGTATGAGTTTTAAGACGCTGGGTCCAGGACTTGAACCATGGTTAACTATGTGGAAGTCTGGTGACATAACCATTATGCCATCTACTGATCCCAATTTCTTTGAGTACTTAAGTTGTGTGTGGTTATAAAATATCTGAGATCTAAAATAAATATCTCTTAGTTTATTTTATGTGATTATAAGTCAAGTCAGCTTAATATAAACTTTTTACATGTTCTCACTAAAAATTAGGTTGAGTTATAACACAATAAAACACTATGCCTTTCATTATATATATACACACATACATGCGTGTGTGTATATATATGTATGTGTATATATATATATATATATATATATAGGTTCAATTACAATTTGAAAAGTTAAATTGGCTTAAGGAATGATGAAAATGTTAAAAAGAAAGAGGCCTATAATCTAATAAAGAAAATTAAGAATATTTAATATGCATGTCTAAAAGATATGATGACAAATGGGGATATTATAACTACATATAAATAGTTTCAATGATATGTTATAAAAAAGAAGAAAGATTTATTTTAGCTAGCTAAGATCTTAGAACAAGAAATAATGATCTGAAGTTTTAAAAAGATAAAAATTTAAGTATAATGAAAAATGTTTCTGTCATTGAGAACAATTAGAAAGAATATTCTTCCCTGTAGACATGAGTGCTAGAGATGATCAAAAACAGACAAGATAAAACCTTTGGGGACCTAATAGATAGAAAAGTCACTTTATAATGTCCTATTTCCTGGGCTGAGTAGGACTTTCTTCTGTAATATATCCTTAATCACTTGAAAAAGAAATTAATGATCCATGAAATGGAAATTCTTATTTCAATAGGTAGGTTATTCCACAGACTTTGTAAAGATCTGTGGTTGAGGCTAAAGCTCCTATTCCCTTCCTATATTTCTAAGTTGATTGTTGTATGCTATCAAAATATCCTTTCTGTTCCTTTCTCTCACTCTCTCTGTTTTTTTAATTGTATGATTAATAAGAGACGGTATAAAAACAAGTCACTATAAACATTTCCTTCATTTCACTTTACATATTTCCTCCTTATCTACTTACCTGTCTAACCTTGTTTCTCATTAAATATTTCAATTCTTTCTCCCAGTGAGATAAGATTGTGCTAAAATGTATGCTAGACTATAGTTACAGCAGTTCATCATGATCTGATTCAAATTGCTTAGTATAAAATCTCCATAGAATACTATCCTGAATGGTATTCTATACAACATTAACACTTACTATGTTATGTGGTTCTGATTAAATTGACTGACTAGCAAATTCATTAAGTTGATTTCTGTATATTTGTACATACCTACAAATGTGCACACAGATATGCACACATATGAACATGTGCACATATGTCTCTGCCCTAGATAATTAATTTTACTTTTCTTTTCTATGTTAAACTATATATTATTTCTGATAATCCTAGCAAAAAAAAGTAGTATATATTGAATCAGTACCTTTTGTGTTTTAAAAATATTAATTTTATAATGGAATATGGGTTGAAATATTGAATGACCTAAGACAGAATTCAGCTTCTTGTAATGATCCAATATAAGAAAATGAGAGGAGAGGGAATAAGAGTGTTATCCATGGAAATAGTGATAAAAGAGATTATGAGATTTATTTTAGAGAAAGAAGCCATAGATCATGGGGTTGATTTTTTTTTTTTTTTTTTGAGAGGCTTTTGCTATAGGGTGCGTGTGCTCACCAGAAAGACAGAGAGAGAGAGAGAGACAGAGAGATAGAAAGCAAGAAATCACCCCCCACCCCCAGAGGGGATGGCCATGCCACAATCCCTTTTCCTCCATTCTCCTCTTGGGATTTTAGCCAACGCACACACACACAGGCCCAGCATAAATTTAAGCCACTGGGTCTGGGAATTGAACCACAGTTTACTACATGGGAGTCCAGCACCATAGCCATTACACCAACTGTTGGTCCCTAGGAGATTGGTAACAAAAAAGAATCAAGTATGATAATGAGAAATTCATTGGGGAGATGAATATATCTATTTTTGATATTTAGATTAAATTTTTAATTTTATGCAAGGTGAATTAGTTGGATGTAGTCATTCAAAATAGTTTTTAAACATTTTTTGTTTTGGACTTTAAGAATTTAAAGAATTTAAAAATTACAATCACTAAGTAAAATCACATTTTTTCAGGTTCTAATTACTGATGAACCCAAAGGAGGTAACAGTTTGAAATTATTTTGGATTGTGTCAAGGAATCATGTTATATATGAGGGATCTTCAAAAACTCCATGAAACATGTATTGTGAAAAAACTATCCATGGATTTCAAAATACTTCTGCACCCGAATAAATTCATACTTTAATTCTGATTTCCACCAACCTTTTGTAGTTCCCTCATATTTATGTATGTATGTGTTTGTATGAACTGTATAGACATAAACACACACACTATACACACATATGTAGTTCTTATGCATATAATATAGGTGATCTGTATCATAGGTAGATCATAGAAATGCAACCAATAAAGTAGATCACACATTTAAATTGCCTTTACTGCTCCTATAATCTGTCACTCTCATCAGACTGCTAGTTACTATCATCTTTTACTAACCCAGAACTTTTTCTTCAATTTCAGAAATTTAGAGGTTTAAAATACTTCAGAATTCGTAATTCAGATGACCCTCACAGACCCTAGTCATTGGAGAAATAGATGGTTTCAATTTGTTTTAGTACTCAGCGGATTCACTTCTGAGAATTTGTGTATTTGCAGTTTCATCATTGTAATACTCCTGTTCCCTTTAGGCACTGTGTCTTCAGTCTTTAATTAGGCACTACATCTTCAGCTTACCCTGCTTTCTGCTCATCCTGAATTCCAAGAGAGAAAAGTAATCAGGGTGTCTTCTTAGCAGGTTTTAAATATATATATATATATAGGTTCAATTACCTTTCCAATTTTCTTTTTCTCTCTTACTGCTTTTTTGACATAAAAGACAATTTGAAAAGTTAAATTGGCTTAAGGAATGATGAAAATGTTAAAAAGAAAGAGGCCTATAATCTAATAAAGAAAATTAAGAATATTTAATATGCATGTCTAAAAGATATGATGACAAATGGGGATATTATAACTACATATAAATAGTTTCAATGATATGTTATAAAAAAGAAGAAAGATTTATTTTAGCTAGCTAAGATCTTAGAACAAGAAATAATGATCTGAAGTTTTAAAAAGATAAAAATTTAAGTATAATGAAAAATGTTTCTGTCATTGAGAACAATTAGAAAGAATATTCTTCCCTGTAGACATGAGTGCTAGAGATGATCAAAAACAGACAAGATAAAACCTTTGGGGACCTAATAGATAGAAAAGTCACTTTATAATGTCCTATTTCCTGGGCTGAGTAGGACTTTCTTCTGTAATATATCCTTAATCACTTGAAAAAGAAATTAATGATCCATGAAATGGAAATTCTTATTTCAATAGGTAGGTTATTCCACAGACTTTGTAAAGATCTGTGGTTGAGGCTAAAGCTCCTATTCCCTTCCTATATTTCTAAGTTGATTGTTGTATGCTATCAAAATATCCTTTCTGTTCCTTTCTCTCACTCTCTCTGTTTTTTTAATTGTATGATTAATAAGAGACGGTATAAAAACAAGTCACTATAAACATTTCCTTCATTTCACTTTACATATTTCCTCCTTATCTACTTACCTGTCTAACCTTGTTTCTCATTAAATATTTCAATTCTTTCTCCCAGTGAGATAAGATTGTGCTAAAATGTATGCTAGACTATAGTTACAGCAGTTCATCATGATCTGATTCAAATTGCTTAGTATAAAATCTCCATAGAATATTATCCTGAATGGTATTCTATACAACATTAACACTTACTATGTTATGTGGTTCTGATTAAATTGACTGACTAGCAAATTCATTAAGTTGATTTCTGTATATTTGTACATACCTACAAATGTGCACACAGATATGCACACATATGAACATGTGCACATATGTCTCTGCCCTAGATAATTAATTTTACTTTTCTTTTCTATGTTAAACTATATATTATTTCTGATAATCCTAGCAAAAAAAAGTAGTATATATTGAATCAGTACCTTTTGTGTTTTAAAAATATTAATTTTATAATGGAATATGGGTTGAAATATTGAATGACCTAAGACAGAATTCAGCTTCTTGTAATGATCCAATATAAGAAAATGAGAGGAGAGGGAATAAGAGTGTTATCCATGGAAATAGTGATAAAAGAGATTATGAGATTTATTTTAGAGAAAGAAGCCATAGATCATGGGGTTGATTTTTTTTTTTTTTGAGAGGCTTTTGCTATAGGGTGCGTGTGCTCACCAGAAAGACAGAGAGAGAGAGAGAGACAGAGAGATAGAAAGCAAGAAATCACCCCCCACCCCCAGAGGGGATGGCCATGCCACAATCCCTTTTCCTCCATTCTCCTCTTGGGATTTTAGCCAACGCACACACACACAGGCCCAGCATAAATTTAAGCCACTGGGTCTGGGAATTGAACCACAGTTTACTACATGGGAGTCCAGCACCATAGCCATTACACCAACTGTTGGTCCCTAGGAGATTGGTAACAAAAAAGAATCAAGTATGATAATGAGAAATTCATTGGGGAGATGAATATATCTATTTTTGATATTTAGATTAAATTTTTAATTTTATGCAAGGTGAATTAGTTGGATGTAGTCATTCAAAATAGTTTTTAAACATTTTTTGTTTTGGACTTTAAGAATTTAAAGAATTTAAAAATTACAATCACTAAATAAAATCACATTTTTTCAGGTTCTAATTACTGATGAACCCAAAGGAGGTAACAGTTTGAAATTATTTTGGATTGTGTCAAGGAATCATGTTATATATGAGGGATCTTCAAAAACTCCATGAAACATGTATTGTGAAAAAACTATCCATGGATTTCAAAATACTTCTGCACCCGAATAAATTCATACTTTAATTCTGATTTCCACCAACCTTTTGTAGTTCCCTCATATTTATGTATGTATGTGTTTGTATGAACTGTATAGACATAAACACACACACTATACACACATATGTAGTTCTTATGCATATAATATAGGTGATCTGTATCATAGGTAGATCATAGAAATGCAACCAATAAAGTAGATCACACATTTAAATTGCCTTTACTGCTCCTATAATCTGTCACTCTCATCAGACTGCTAGTTACTATCATCTTTTACTAACCCAGAACTTTTTCTTCAATTTCAGAAATTTAGAGGTTTAAAATACTTCAGAATTCGTAATTCAGATGACCCTCACAGACCCTAGTCATTGGAGAAATAGATGGTTTCAATTTGTTTTAGTACTCAGCGGATTCACTTCTGAGAATTTGTGTATTTGCAGTTTCATCATTGTAATACTCCTGTTCCCTTTAGGCACTGTGTCTTCAGTCTTTAATTAGGCACTACATCTTCAGCTTACCCTGCTTTCTGCTCATCCTGAATTCCAAGAGAGAAAAGTAATCAGGGTGTCTTCTTAGCAGGTTTTAATCATCTTCTCTTTTCCTCTGTCTCCATTTTTCTCTAATTAGAAAGAAAATAAAAAGCACTTAACAGTCATCTTTTCTGTAGACAGTGTAAACCTGCCCCAAATTTGTATGTGTATCTTTCTTATAAAGTTCAAAATTGACTGACTCCACACATTATTATTATAATCAAATATGGCCATGCTATTCTTTTTATTTTGTACAAAAAACCCTCCTATTGTTCTATCTTTTTGTTTTATTAATTTAATGTTATACTTATTTTGATATAATCATAGCCTTTCAGATATATAAATTTTTACTTTAAACAGTATAAAGAATAAATTTTAAATATTTGAAATAAACCTAAATGTAGCATTATATAACATACTAATAAAGAAATAGATTTTTTTTTTTTTTAAGAGAGAGGTTTGGCCTTAGGGTGCGTAGACTCATGGGAGAGACAGAGACTGAGACAGTGAGATGGAAAGTGAGAAATTCTCCCCACCAGGGAAGATGACCACCAACTGCAATCCTTTCTTTTCTAGTCTCCTCCCAGGATCCTGGGCACGCACACACATGCACCTGATGTGAGTTTTAAGCCACCAGATTCCGGACTCGAATAGCGGTCTGCCATGTGGGAGTCCAGTGATGTAACTGCTACGCCATCTGGCAGCCCCGAGAAATAGATTTTTAATCTCAAGGCATAAATCAAAATGATTACTCTGGGTTTATCATGTTTGATAAATAAATTAATATGGTATGTAGTATTAATATGTGAAAATATCACAAGTTTTGATTGTTGTAAATGCTGTTACTCTGTCATTATATTCTTTGAATAACAAATAGACTAATTTATACTTAATTAGCTGACTAGCAACTATACCATACATTGTTCAACGTTTTGTCTAATATTTATATTCTGTGCTGAGAACATATGTGTATACACAGATGTGTTTGTTAGTGCAATATGACTAGAGGTTTCAGTGACAAAGCACTGTTACATCTCTACCTCATTTCCTCTGAATTAAGTACAAAAAATAAAAACACTGTCATTCAAAGGGTTATCTTAATAAACCGTGGAAAATTCGATAAAAGCTAAATTCATGAACATTTTGCGATAAATACTTTTATGAAAAGACTGTATTAAGAAATTAAAGATTCATATCAAATACTGATAAAATAGAAATAAACGTCAGTCACCCAAGATAGCTAGTAAGGGAGCACAACTATTATCTGTGCAATAGTCATTGATGGAATTTGTTTGTTTTTCTTAAAGAGAAACACCCCACAATTCTTGCAGCTTGCATTGTCCATAGGTATTTCAAGTATCATTTTCTTTGATTGGATAGTGTCATTATTTTTTCAGCTCTCTCTTTGAGAAATTCTGAAAATGTCTTTTAAATGATCTTAAAGATAATGTACAAGAATCTTGTTTCTCTTTTCATTAAGCTTCTGATTTGAAGAAGAAATATTAATAGGACAATATCTTCATATATCCCCTCTCAAGGAGAACTTTATGGAGTGAAATTATTGAAGAAATTAGGCATCATACAGATCTATATTTTTCTGATATTGCTTTAGCTGTTGCAAGACTTCATACTTTAAAATGCTACAGAATTTTAGCCAAGGAGTTTTGTTGATGCATTTCCCCCCCGATTTCTGATGTTAATGACAGAAAGTAATCTGAAGTTCCTCTCACATCCTGTCTTTTAGAAGGGTTTATTTTAATATGTTCTTTTACCTTTGATGGAGGTAGTTGATGATATTCAAGATCTGTCCCATGCTAATTTATAATATATATATGTCTGTGTGTGTGTTTATATATATGTGTCTGCGTGTAGAAATATATTTTATCTTTGGAGATAAGACAGTATTTGAGTATTTGTCAATAATGTATACTATAATTTTAAATTTCATGATCAAGATTTTTCCTCTAAGTCACGAGGAAATTCCATGTTGTCTTTACACAGTGGACAGCATGTCAGTCTTATAATCTGGAGAAAATCTGTCTTTCTATAATGGACAGAGTAGAATATTTGTTATATATTTTTAGTGTTTGAGTTATGCTTCAATCATTTTGAGTGCTATTTAGTAAAATAGCAAATAAAACAATGAAAAAGAAAAACATTATTTCATTAATGGGAAGACAAAGGAAAAAATTAAAGCAAACATTGTTTGCCTTATACCTTAAACATTTAAGCTTATGTAAAATTATTAAAAGAAATTTGTTCTAACTCATAGATATGGAAAAAAATCAATTGGATCAGTTGGAAATAATTTTATATGTGTGGTATTTTAAAAAAGTGGTTTCAGTTTACAAAAATTCCCTGAGGATTCCTAAACAGTAAACTAAACATAATTATAAATCAGTTTTGGATAATGAAAATAATTGATAAACTGTGTAATGCTGCATCGAAATGTGAGAAGAGTGAGAACTTTGGAGTTAGGAAGGCCTGATTCAAATATTTCTGACACTTTTGATCAAGACGAACTTGGGAAGTTACGTACATACCAAAAATGCAGTCTATTCATTAAGTGAGCAATATGTATGTATTTTATGTAATGGGCATACATTTCAGTCATGAGAGTAGATGTTCAAAAGTATGTTTCTCTATTCTTCAAGAACTGTTCAATCTTAGTATAATCTTGCAGAGAGATATTAGGAACTTCTTGTTAGAAGAATTAGGGATTCACCTTATATTACATGTAAGGTCTAGCAGGCACGGAACCAGTCAGCTTTTTTGAGAGGAAATGAGAGATCGCCTCCAGTACAGCTTCTTTGCAGGACAATAGGCAGGAGTGCAGAGAAGACCCAGGAGCTTCCGTAAACCCTTGGCTCTGAAAGATACTTCTCTTCTACAAGCAGGAGTTAAGTAGGAGCTCTTAAATATTTCATTTCAGCAAGACTCCCTTTCTTCCCTTTTACCATTCTTCACAGTTGACTAACTCTATCTACCTGGAATCTGAAACACTATTTTACCCTTTATTCCTGTGTTTTAATTGGGTTCCCTGAAAACAGACTCAATCGTGATTTGAGTAGAAAGGGGAAATTGTGTTTAATGAATGCTTTCAGTAGATAAACCTATAAGCAGTCACAAAAGGCAGGTAATCAGAGGAAGGAACTGGTTTGCAATGGGACTGTAACTAACTTTCTGTTGACTCTGAAGTGGGACTGGACATCAGAATTGACTCACACTGCGTCCATCGAGTCATTGGGCATCCTATAGATAGGCCATGGGCCACCCTTGTATTCCTTGTAATCCTAGGAGAGGAACATTTCTATAGTTGGGACTAGTTCCTTTGAGGGACACCTGAAAGTTCTCAAAAGCTGACATTCCTGGAAACTAGGGTATCAATAGTTTTGCTGGAATGAAGAGATTTAGGCAGAACTCACTGATACATGCCATGCGCTCCTCACATCCATTCGATTTATGGAGTAATTTGTCCCACCTGAGGAAAGATTTTCTGAACTGGTTCCCTGATATGCTTATTAAACAAGAAAAGGTTGCAGTGTTCATGTTCCACTGTTTCTTTGATGACCAGTTCACGACGGTAACAATTCCCATCTCTTTTCTCCCAGCTGCCCAACACTGAGGTCTCTTGGTTGTTCTGGAATTGTACTACTATTCTTAAAGATTCTTGAGCTGGAGACCAGCAGTTGGTCTAATGGCTATGTCTCTGGACTCCCATGTAGTCAACTGCAGTTCGAGTCCTGGACCCTGTGGCTTAAGCTCATGCCAGGTGCGTGTGCGTGTGTGCCCAAGAACCTGAGAGGAGAATGGAGGAAAAGGGATTGAGGCCTGGCCATCCCCGTTGGGGGGTAAGGGGGGGGGTGAATTCTCGCTTTCTTTCTCTCTCTCTGTCTTTCTGGGGAGTGCACACGCCCTGTAGCAAAAACCTCTCCAAAAAAAAAAAAAAATTCTTGAGCTGGACAAGTCTATAGATGGTGGCTAACAGTCGTGTTTTGATGAATCTGAGTTGTCTTCTGTACCTGCCTCAGGACAAATGCAGAGATTTCTAGGCACTTGCCAGATTGTGACTTTTATAAAGATAGGATTTGCTTTTTTACCCTGTCTTCCTCCTGTGTGTGCCCTCTTGCTTTCCTTTCCCTCTCTTCCTGCTCCCTGCCTGTGGGTCCCTTGTTAAGTTTGGGATTTAGTCTTCAGTTTAGTCAAGACTTTAGCAGTACACAAGCCTAAACTCTCTAGATTTGGAAGTACTTTGTCTTTCAGACCTCCTTTGTTTGAGAAAAATAAATGATAATAATAAATGGGTAGAAGGTAATAGAATATTATAAAATGCAAAGTGAAAGGGAGATGCATTATATTTCAAAATATTCTCAGTATTGACTGCCTATTCACCTGTTGAGTTGTTCATTATTATTACTATTAGGTTAGATTTTATTTTTTGTGTATTTTGAATTAATTTATTACATTCATTCACTGTACATCAGTACATATGTAAAATGAGATTTTCCCATCCAGAATACACTATATATTGGCTCAATCTAGGATATTACCATATGTGTTATTATCGAAAAATCATTTTTTATTTCTTGTTTCGTATATATTTTGCTTCTTCCTCCCCCCCACCTTGATTCCCTACCTCTCACTCTCTGCCATTTTAACACTCTTCTCATACTGTCTCTGGTAACTACAGTTGCTTTCCATGACTTCCCCCCCACACACACATTTTATTGATTCACTAAAGACCTTAATTAATCTAAATACTTTCAATAGCAAGTGCAGCTGATGTGTGTATCTTTGAACACATGTCTGACTTTACGCATAAACCTCAGTGAGTAGAATAAACATATTATAAAGTAGCATCTAGCTGGGACTATATAGCTTACTGCAGTCATTAAGTAGGTATTTTTTAATCCATTTTTTTATTAAAAAAACAGTTTCATAAAGTTTTAATAGATCAAAATAAAAAATGTTAAGAGAAATTTGCTTGAGAGTTAAAGCAGGAAAAAGATTAGGATTCAGTTCAAACAGTTGGTAGATGAACCTATCAAGAGTTCAAGAGAAGACAAAAATTCTTAAATATGGAAAACAAAGCATAGAATGGAATCAAGAATGTTTTAGTCAAAAGTCAGAAAATTCTATTTTGCCAGTTCAGTCTCATGTAATTAATTTCTCTACTATTGAATTTGAAGTGTTATTATGGTCTTATCTTTCCTTTTAGAGTCACATAATGTAACATGTTTAAGGTGCTGGTTTGCTAGTGGTAATTGTAATAGTAGCACTTGATTTATATAAAAAACTGATACTTCATGAAAAAGTGATATTATAACTTTTAATCCCCTGTAATTATGATACATGTTAAGTTAAAAATAAGCCTATGGGGTGGCTAGCAGTTGGCGTAATGTCTATGTCGCTTGACTTTCATGTAATCGACCGCAGTTCAAGTCCTGGACCCAGTGGCTTAAACTCACGCTGGGTACGTGTGTGTGCATGCCCAAGATCCCAAGGGGAGAATGGAGGAGAAGGGATTGTGGTGTGGCCATCCCCCCTGGGGGATGATTTCTCTCTTTCTGTCTCTCTATCTCTCTCTGTCTTTCTGGTGCACACATGCACCCTATTAAAAAAAAAAAAAAACCTCTAAAAAACAAAACAAACAAACAAACATATGGGGCAGCTCCCTTAGTGATGTAGTTAAGTGTATGCATTGGAAGCTGTGTCTATGTGGCTAGTCCATGGCTGGAATCCATGATCTGAAAGATGGAACCTGTGACTGCATGCCCCAAATCCTAATGTGATGGAGAAATGAAGGTAAAAGATACATTGTGACCATGCCCCATTGGGGAAGGGTGATTTCTCTCTGTCTTTGGCGAATGCACACATACTCTAAAAATTAGAACAACAACAACAACAAAAAACTTATGGAAGCAAGATAGAAAAAGAAATAATTGACAATGGAGGACATAATGTACTTTTAAAAACAGATTTTCCATTTAAGACTGATAAAGGCAATGAAAGTTTCTAAAGTAAAAACTTCAATTTTTCATGAATACATTGAAGGTTTAAGTTAAATCCATTTTTAAACATTCATAATATACGTAAGAAAGCAAGAACTTTTATGTCAAGTATATTTAAAGAGAAACACATGAGAAATATGTGTAGCTCTCAATTGATTTAATCAATATTCTAGTGATGTACATTTTCTGATAATTCATCTCTGAATGGCTGCACATGAGTTTTTTTTCCCTAGGATTGCGATAAATTAGATGTTACAATATGAAAAATTATACAAGTCACTTTATATTTCATTATTAATTGGGTGTTTCTCCAGCAGTCAAGCCAGGCTCATTTGTTGAAATGGAATGCCACCACTTAATGTATCTAATAATGTCTTCTAAAGGATGAAATTACTCACAAGGGAGAGTCTGAAGAATAAGATCAATGAACTTATATTAGTGTAAATTATCACTGATTAATGAATGCAACATTGGGGATTGAAATTTACTTAGAACTTAAACTTACTGCCAGTTTTGCAAGTTTTAATAAGATAAGTATGCCAAGTACTGATAACATAAATTATAATAATCTGATATTTATACTTGATATATTCCTGATAAATTGTGGTTAAAATGAGAAATTAAAGAATTACGAATATATAATATGCCTTAGATAGAAGCATTAACTTTGTATTTGATTGGGGAAAAAAGTCAACATAAAAGGATTTATGTATATTTTTCCAAACACATAATTGCCCTAAATTACTGTTTTCAAGTCAAAACTAGTAGTTCAAAAGAGTTTACTGTAGTTTTTTTTTTTTTTTTTTTTTTTTTTTAGGGGAAGAGGTTTTCGTGACAGGGTACTTGTGCTCACCCAAAACCCAAAAGACAGAGAGAGAGACAGACAGATAGAAAACGGGAAATCACCCCTCAGTGGGGATGGCCACGCTGCAATCTCTTTTCCTCCAATCTCCTCTTGAGATCTTGGGCACATACGCACACATGCCCAGTGTGAGTTTAAACCACCTGGCCCAAGACTCGAACTACAGTCAACTACATGGGAGTCCAGCAATGCAGCCATTATGCCAGCTGCTGGTCCCAAGAGTTTACTGTAGTTTTGTTTGTTTGTTTGTTTTAAAGCATTCCTAAGTTCTATTGTATGGTTAGCTCATGCTGAATGAAATGAATCTATATAAAAATATTTATTTTGTTTTATCTCATTAAAAAGTTATTAAATGGAAAAATAAGTATTTGTTTCCATCTTCCATTTTTTTTTGAAAGTGATCTCTTCATCATAAATAAAATGGAGGAAAATTTCATCAAAATAAGCAGACATACTCAGAAATAAAAGAATGAGTTTGAGTTCTCTTGTCTAGGAGTTCCAGTTCTGAGCAGACATTGTCACTAGCTTATGCTCATTCTGTTCTTACACTACAGGCATTCTGGATCCCGAGCATGGGAGGAAGGACTTTTAAATGAGAGTACTGGAGCTTAGTGGTATCATAGGAGACAATTGCACGTGACAAATACAGGTGGTGCTTCTGTTACTGTTTTAGAAAGTTGTAAGTTGCAATAATTGAGTTCCATATTCAGTGGGCAGATTCAACGAGGGAATGACGGATCTAAGTAATCCTGTGGATAGGAAATCTGATGAATCTTAGAGATGCCATTGGCATGTTTGCATGTGAGTGATCGTGGTATTAATGTAAATTATGCAAATGTAATATTTTATAAAATAGTACAAAAATTTTCTAATTAACAGAATATCAATTTATAAAATAATTCTTCTCATTAACAGAATATCAATTTAACAATTTTTAAAATGGTCAGTGCTAAAATTCGTGTAATATATAAGATTAAGAATGAGATGAGACTTTAAAAAGTAAAGTCTGCACCTCATTGACTCTATATTTCTTTGAAATCTATGCATAAAATAGCATCACATACAATATAAAGAATCAAAGACAGTTGTGTCAGATTGCTGTTTTAAATAAAATCTGTGTTCCATTGAAAAGGGTTGTACTATCTTTGAAAAATATATCTCTATAATACAAAAACTATAAGGCACAATTAATATTTTAAAGTACAGTTAGATAAGTGTAGCATGATAAAAATATCCAATTCTGAACTATATTTTCTCTCTTATATTTTCAAAACTAAAGACAAATTATTTCTATATCTACATATAGGTAAATATCATATGATCTCTAATTCGGTCACTATTCTTGAGTTAGTTTCTTAGCGCAAGTTTAGTGTCATCACATGGAAAACGACAATATCAATGTAATAGTAAGTACTTAACAGATTAAGTAATTAATTGAGAAAATATGCTTACTTAAATATATTTAAAACCTAAATTAAAAAAATTTGTTAACTATTTATTTTGAATTATTAAGATTTCTTTCCTTCTTTTCTTTTCTTTTTCTTTTCCTTGCCTTGCCTTACCTTTCTTTTCATTTCTTCTCTTTTCTTTTCCTTTTTCTCTAACATTCTCATATAGGTAGTCCAGGTAATCAATCCTTCTCTATATTAAGTTAAATTATTTAATAATTCAAGTCCTGAATATATACTATACATTAATGTAAATGTTATGCATTTACTTGTAAAAACTTAAAAGAGAATTCTAAGCACATCAATAGTATGAAGATATTTAGTAGAGATTATGCATAACATTGTCATTTAGAAGTGTTTCCAAATAGAGTATATTGCTTCTGATGTATCTGTATATTAACCAAAGAATAATGTAACAATAAATTCAGGAGAAAATACATGTTTTTTTCTTCTTACTCTAAATGAAATTAAAATAAACTTTTTAAGTTTATAAAGTTTTAAAATCACATAAGTAGTAAATATACATGATAGTTTTTAATGAATAGTACTCAATTTCTCATTTTTTGTCATTTTTTGTGACTATGAAATGAATTTGATGCTTAGTTTACTGTTTTGTGTACCATGGAATTAAATACCTAACATGAATTGTCCTAAATTGATTTACACTTTATTAGATGACTGCCTTTGATATGTGATAATACTAAGGCAAGGTTTGATTTCTTCATTACTCATGTAATTCACTCAAAGCTATGTATATATATATATATGTAAAAATACTGTTAAAAACTAATCTCTTTATGGAGCATAATTTTAAAAATAGTAGTTTATTAACTAAGATAGATGAAATCCATTGTAATTCCCTTTATATTCTTTTTGTATTTACATATCTTTAGCATACCTGCATGCCAAAATGAAATATAAGTTTTCTGTCTCTCACTCTTTGGAATCTAATGAGTCCAAGATTTTTAACGTGAAAGGAAGAAAACTTAATGTTCTTCGAATTTTGTCATTTGCTTACTTTTCCAGCATTACTGCTTCTCTACCATATGTTTACCAATTATATAGTTCCCTGTTGCCTTTGAAATAAACATTGTCATCTCCATTAAATAAAGAGACAGAAAAAAAAAAAAAGAGAGGGAAGGAGAAAGTAAGACCTATAAAGTGCCTAGTTGCCAGTCACATGGCACTCAGATTCTTTCATGACCTTATCAGCCCCTTGGTTTTTACCCCAGAGTGGTCTGCACGAGATATAAAGAGACTGTTTCTGCATTGTCTCAGCAGGTAAAATCTACTTAAGAATTCATTCTCAACATGATATTCTCTTGCCTCTGAAATGTAATTATTTCCTGGCAGTAGATTAGGTTAAATTTAACAAATACCTATACTCCCACATAAAAGGCCTTGAGAATAGAAACAAAGCCAAGAGATAATCAGTGTTCTATCGGATGGGTCTATTTTTGAAGAAGGGTGTCTTATGCTTGGAGAATGGAAGGAAGGGAAGAAATACAAGGGCTTTGTCAAAAGCAATGCGTAATTTTTCTTTTCGTTTGGTATTATTTGAGATGCATGTTCATCTATTAAATGTTCAGTTCTCTAATTGATACAGTTCTTTGAGGACAATCATTTTGATTTAAGTCTCCTTGAAATTACATTACCATTTCAAGAACCAACTGTTGGCACAAAGGTAATTCAACACTCTGTGATGCTAGACTCACTTGGGAGGGTCCCGAGTTTGCATCTTGATGTCTCCCTATCCATGGCAGGCGTGTATCTTTGATCTGAGCTGGCTGAGAGTAGGGGTGGATTGGGAGGTCAAGACCTTGTTGGAGGTGCCACCCTCACTCTCTCTTCTGTTATGGAATGAATGAATGAATAAATAAATAAGTGTTTTAAAATCCATTTTATTTTCATCAAATTCTCCAATTCCAAGGATCTCATACCTGAAATAAAGCAAAACTAAATTTCTTCTTGGCCTCTTTTCCTCTTAGCCATCTTGGTAAGTTTCTTACCACGGATTCAGAAATTTCATTGAATATTCTTTGTTTTAAAGAGTCCACACGCAGCCACATCCCTTGTAGAATTCTTAGAATAACTTTGTCAGCAAGAAATAACTTCTGTGTGCCAAAAACTGAGTAAAATGATCATTTGCGGAATATTTATGTTTCCTTGAGCCTTCCATGTCAAAGCTACTGGATGGGTTGAAATTCTGAGTAAAACCCACCCTTTCCATATTCATTTCACTTCTGTTTCCTGACTTCACAAGACCTCCTTTCACATATCCTTGCTATTGGACTTGTTATTGCTTCATCTTAAGTGTCCTGACCCGTTTATGTTCAGTGACATGTAAATTTGTAACTTCCCTTTAAATACTCAGATAAAAGTAATTCCCCCTTTAAAGCTCTCCTGTTTTTGCCTTTTATCAATCTGTATGTGCATGTGTATGTGTGTCAGAGAGAGAAAGAAAGAGTGAGTTTCTTTTCTATGTTCCTTTTGTATCACTTTATACACACCTTTTTGGAAATATATACATAGTATCGTATCAATAGTTTGCTGCCAATCTGTCACACTGTTGCATACACTGTTTACCTAACTACACTGAGGCTCTCTATAAAAGAATAGTCTTCCATGTATGTTCATATTCCTAGACCTTGACATACTGCCTAACAAATGGGCAGGGCTGAGAAAAAATACTGGGAGATGGGTGAGTAGCTACTCGTACCTCAATTTATTGGGGTGTCAGGAAAGACATAGTACATTATTACAAAGAAAATCAAGGAAAAATACGTCATGACTATCCCAAAGACCTAATAAGTTCTGTTTTATCATATGCTGCTAAAAGTTATGTTTTTTACTATATCACTTAGTGAAATGATAGCATTTCTTAGAAAGCAGGTTTTAAAATCTAAACTAGCAATTTTATTCGATTGCTATAATAATATAACATAATATATAATAAATATGTCAACTTGAAAATAGATTTGCATATTAAAATCAACTAGAGCATTTACCTGAATAAAATGGAAAACCTTAAAATTGTTCAGTCAAGGTATTGAGCAAATGTCTTCCATTGGTTCAAGATTCCCACAGTGATGCCCACAGAAAAAAAAATAATAATTCTGCTCAGCTGACCTCTGGCTGATTCGAAGGCAGAGGCCTCAAGGAATTTGAATGGATATTTTACATTGATGCTTAATTCACATTTTTTCACATGGAAGAAAATAAAGTAGAAGAATAAAATTTAGAAAAAGGAGCCTGTATGTATGATTTTTTTTTTCTCTCACTAGTTTATTTCCCCAATTAGTTAAAGCAGAGAAAATAAAAAATAGAGAACTCTCCCTTTGGCTAAAAGGAAATAGAAAACATATATAAAAACATACATGTATCTACATATATATTTTTGGAGAAATGAGTGTAAATCGTTATTTAAGAATATAAGCCAAAGTTAAGATTTAGAAACAAAAGTATAAAATTTCTTTGCAAAAGTTTTGGAGTCTATATAAAAATCTTTGGAGTCTATATAAAAATACAATAAATTAAAATGAAATTCCCATGACTGAGATTAAATGGTATTTAATAAAGCACTGACTTACAGTAATTAAACATTTCAGAGAGAATTAGCACCTTTTTCATTATTTTCATTGAACATGTGTAAATGTTTCCCATCCACATCAAAGGTAATTTGTAGGGTCCAGTACTCTGCAAACGTGAATAGAGAAGTGTATCAGCCCATAAACTAGCTTGTGGTGTGCACTCTTAGATGTTCACATGTGTTTACATTTTTTTAAATGATAGTAATTGAGAGGAAATAAGATGTTTCCAAATTTACAAAGAGTCAGTGCTCATATTGCAAGAACAGAAAACTGCCTGTTTCAGATGAACATATGTGTTTTAGAAGAGAGTTAATATTGACTCAATATTTACTGAAAGACTGGTGTAGGCTTCAAAGAACTATTTTTGATGTTCACATGTGTTTACATTTTTTTAAATGATAGTAATTGAGAGGAAATAAGATGTTTCCAAATTTACAAAGAGTCAGTGCTCATATTGCAAGAACAGAAAACTGCCTGTTTCAGATGAACATATGTGTTTTAGAAGAGAGTTAATATTGACTCAATAAATATTTACTGCTAGACTGGTGTAGGCTTCAAAGAACTATTTTTTCAATGGTTGCATTTCCCAGTCCTATTTATTGTCTCATTTAATTTTCACAAAACTTCTCCAAGGTTATTGAGCATACAACTGAACTCTAGGAAGCAAAGTACACCCAGATCTGACTGACTGCAGAGTTCCAGCTTTTCACCACTAGACACGCTCTTAGTGCACTCCAGAAAATACACTCATTTCTCTCTTTTTTTTTTTTTTTTTTCGCTTCATTGCTAGGGGCCATGTGTGTTTTCCAGAGAGTCAAAGAAAGAGAGGAAGAAGGAGAAAGCAACCCCCACACTGGATGTGGCCGTGCCACAATGCCCCCTACTCCATCTCTCCATCCTGTCAGTGCTTTGGGCATGATCACATGTATACCTCCTGTGTTCCTCAAGTTACTGGAACTGGGACATGAACTGCAGTCAGCCATGTGGGATTTGGCTCCTCAAACCACTGACCCACAGGGCAGCCCCAGGAAATAGTGTGGCCAATGTCTTTGCAAACCAGGAACTATAAAGCGAAGGTATATCCATACCAAGATTAAATGGAAATAAGAGATGAAGAAAACGAAAGAGAAAAGAAACAAGGAAAGAATAAAAGGAATGCAGAGAAAGTGGAACTGAGCATTTAAGAATATTCAATGTTAGTAAACAAGAAGAGGATTCAGGAAAAATAAAATAATTTAGAGAGGGACCTAGCCTCTGTGGTACAGGCAGTAGTTTCCTGGACTGCGGACCTAGAAGCCACATGCTGACCATTGTTTGAGTCTCCAGCCCAATAAGCCACAGAATGTGCTTTTTGCAGTACATGAGCCTAGGATCATTGTGGGTTGGAGGTATGGAAGAAGGGGATTGTGGTGTGACCAAGCCCTGTGAAGAGTGTCTCTCTCTCTCTCTCCTTTTTGCTCTCTCTCCTCTCCATGCAGAGGCATGCACACACACTATGATGAATAATACAAACAATCTTAGAGAAATTAAGAGGGAAAAAAAAAAAGGTTCATAGAAGCCAAAGAAGCAAAGTTTAAAAATGGAGATTGCTGGATGTCAAAAATTACGAACAAAAAGCTAAAGAGAATGAGATGAAGAATTTCTATTACTGTATCAATCATCAGGGAGATCTCAGTTTGATATAAAACTTGTGATTCTAATCACAACAGAAGAGCATAAAGGGAAAGTTGGAACATCGCAAATGTAACATTCATAGATTACAATAATTCTGGAGTTTCTATCTTTATATCTAAATTTAGCATAATGATAGATGGGATTTGAGCATGTAATATCAGTGTATAAAAAACATTATCGTTCCGTTTAAAGTTTAAACTCACCATACTGTAGAGCTTCACATAAAAAATAAGAAATTATGTTACATGATAGGCCTAAGGCTTTGTAGTATGTGTTAGCTGATGCTGTTACTTGGCAGGCTGAGGCCATATGAGAACCAGGTTCAATTCTCTGCCCACCCCAAAAACACTGTGGTGCATGCCTCTGGTCTCAGCTACTTGGGAGGCCAAGGCAGGAGGATCATAAGTTTGTCACTGTGTAGAGAAAATAGTGAGATCCTGTTCAAAAGGGTTGAGCATGGTGGCATTTACTTCTTGTCTCAGATACTTGGCCATTTGAGAGGTTGAGGTAGGAAGATCATGACACAGTAAAACCCTGCCTGGAAACAGAAAGAAAAAGAAATGCAAATGTTATATAGTAAGTATGATTCTGAAACAATGTTTTTTTTTCCTCCTTAAACTTGTATATTCAATGTAAACATTAGTCCCCTGAGATGCTTATAGGTATTACTTAAGAAAAAAAAGTTTCTGTGTCTTAAATGTAGCATTTCTCTTATGGTAATGAATTGTTTCCCAGACTTACTTTGCTAACAAACAAAAAATACTGTTTTCAAGGTAAGCAAGATGAGAGGTAAGCTAGCGGTTAGTTTTCTAGTAAAATACTTTACGTCTAAGAACATCAAAATATGCAGCGAGGGGCCTTAGAAGACTTCTTATCTCAATTCACTTAACATTATATAAATAAATGGTATGCCTGAAAACTTTACTTTTATTAAAGAATGACTGTTATTAAATATAATTTGCCTGGAGAGAAATTTATATGAGACTCAAATGTAATAATTGTAGGAATACAATTTCATGGGAAATGTTGTTTTAATTCACTAATTTTGGCTTGGTTTTGTATCCGCTTAGGTCACAAACATAATCTGATTTTTTTCTTTTTTTTTTTTTTTTTTGAGAGGTTTTTGCTATAGAGTGCGTGCACTCGCCAGATAGAGAGAGACAGAGAGACAGAAAGCAATAAATCACCCCCCACGGGGGATGGCCATGCCGCAATCCCTTCTCCTCCATTCTCCTCTCCGATCTTGGGTACACACGTACATGTGCCGGTGTGAGGGTTTTTTTTTTTTTTTAATTTTTTTATTATCATCATAATCTTGTTTATATTACATTGGATTACATATAACTTTACAGTGTATTACATTGCTTTTTCAAAAGGGAATGCCATGCATGTCAGTCAGTACAGAGACATTAATCTCCCTGCTTCAACATTCAATATCTTTTCTATGTTTTCCCCAATCATTATTATTAATATTATTATTCTAATTATTTTTTTAAAACAGTCAATCACTATTTCTCCTTTTTCTTGTAAAAAGACTTTGCCCATCATGAAATACTTCTCAGACCAATCCAGTTGAGAATACTATACATGTCATCACCAACAGGTAATAAGCCATATCTGTTTCTCACTAACGTCCTGCCTCTCTATTGTTGTCTTGCTATCTTTCTCTATCCTCTTCTCTTCACCTCCCCCATTCCACACTGTAACCCCGACTTCCTCTACTGCCTATTCTCATTAAGTACCTTCACTGCTTTTATGTCCTCCAATTTTTTGCTCTCTACCATAGAGTGCGGATAGTCGGTATATATTGAGTGGATACATACAATATCTTTCTTT
>NW_006200449.1:732498-770408 GCF_000334495.1 Tupaia belangeri chinensis
TTCCATAGAGTATATATACTACACTTTTCCAATCCATTCATCAGTTTGTGGACATTTAGGTTGGTTTCATGTCTTGGCAATTGTGAATAATGTTGCAATAAACATTGATGTGCAAGCCGGCGTGAGTTTTAATCCACTGGGTATGGGACACGAACTACCGTCGACTACATGGGAGTCCAGCGACATAGCCATTACACTAACTGCTGGTCCCCGAAGTTTCTATTAATAATATATTTCATGTAAAATAAAAAAATGCATCAGATTCCATGCCTATTTATGAGTAAGAACAATATTAATTATTCCAAACAAAGGAAATTGTATTGATCATTTTGTACTTAATGAATTTTCATTTAAACTATCTCTAAAATTATAACATCTTTAAATGTGTCACTTTATATTAATTTTTTTTCTTTTTTCTTTTTGTAGAGGTTTTTGCTATAGGGTGCTTGCGTTCGCCAGAAAGAAAGAAACAGAGAGACAGAAAGCGAGAAATCACCCACCCCCAGGGGGGATGGCCACACCGCAATCCATTCTCCTCCATTCTCCTCTCAGGATCTTGGGCAGGCACGCACATGTGCCCGGTGTGAGTTTAAGCCACTGGGTCTGGGACACAAACCGCAGTTGGCTGCATGGGAGTCCAACGACATAGCCATTACGCTAACTGCTGGTCCCACTTAATATTAATTTTTACGAATCAGTTTTTGCAATTTAATGTATTACCAAAAATTACAACAATTAAAAATTTGATTTAATCTTGGTTTCTTTAGCTATTCTATTTATTTTTTAACTTTATATTTTTTAGAGACATTTTTGCTATAGAGTGCATGTGCTTGCCAGAGAGACAGAAAGACAGAAAGTGAGAAATCACTTCCTGAGGGTGAATGCCACCCTGAAATCCCTTTTCTTCCATTCTCCTCTCAGGATATTGGGCATGCACATACACCTGGCATGAGTTTCAAGCTGCTGGTTCTGGGACTTGAACTGTGGCCAGCCAGGTGGGAATCCTGCAACATAATCATCATGCCATTTGCTGGTCCCTCTTCAGTCGTTTTTGTGACATTTTCTTACGTCAACATTTATTGAGTCACAATATATGTAAGGAAGTACATAATTGTGTGTACTTCTCTGGAAGGAGAAATCAATGTTGTTTTTTTGTGTATATGTTTTTTTTTTTTCTTAATTGCCAGAGGGCATGTGTGTTTTCCAGAGAGACAGAGAAAGAAAGGCAAGGGAGGCAGAGGAGAACGCACCCCTACCCCCACCATAGGAAATGGTCAAGCTGCACTTCCCACCTCTCCATTTCTTTATCCTGTAGGGACTTCAGGCCTCCATACACGGTGCCCAGCATGTTTCTCTTCAGTGCCTGAGAACCAAACCACAGTCAGCCACTTGGGATCTGGTCTCTTTAATAAGTAAACCACAGAGCTGACCCAGAAATCAATGAGTTTATTAAATTATATTTGTATCATTGTAATTCCATTATTTTAGGACTAAATGTGCACCTGCTGGGCCAAAACTTAAATATATGGAAATAAAATCATTTACTCAGACTGAAAATATTTTGTTTGCAATGAATTACGCCCTAAGAAAACAGCTATAAAGAAGAAAAATCTCCTGCTCAATGCAGCTAATATGCTATGAGGATTGCCAGCGGTTACTAAATAGTGTGATAAGTACTGTTGAAATTATAATTATTTTTATTTTTTGTTTCTTTTTTTCCCATAGATATATGCACTCACTTGAGAGACACAGAGAGGAAAAGTGAGAAATCACTGCTCATGGGGTGGCCATGTCACAATCTCTTCTCCATTCTCCTCCTGGGATTTTGGGCATGCACATACACACAACCCCAGCATTATTTTCAAGCTGCTGGGTCTGGGACTCGAACTGTGGTTGACTGTGTGGGAGTCCAGCACCTTAAACACCAAGCCACCTACTAGCCCCATATTACAAATTTTGTGATGATAAAGCACTTTTTAATATATATAAATAGTTCATCTTAAAATGAAATCTTATGAATGTTAACTGCAGCTATATATTTTCATAATTTTAAAAGAGCTAAACTTTTGATTACATACATATATATCACTTGCTGATGTACATGTGTATATGAGTGAATTAGAATAATACTAGCCATTATGACAAATAAGACTCACACCTGAGTGCCTTAATAAAAAAGTTAGTTTAGTTTTGTTTTTATTGGTAATAATTCAATGCAAGTGTTTCTGATTTACTGGCAGCATTCTTGATTAATCATAGACTCAAATACCTACATGGTTGAGGATTTTTATATTTCTCCTTAAGTCCTATGAACTCTTTATCCCTTTCAGCTGCCATATATTGGGCATTGAAGCATTAAAGAAAAAAAAATAACATTTTATTTCACATTTAGTGGTAATAAGAGTCATATGGTTCTTTTTCATACAAGCCGGAAAGGGTAGAAGATGTGATTCCTGGATCTACTTTAAGAATGATTAGCAGTAAAATTGTGTGAACAGTGAGTCATTGTTCCCACTTACATGTGTACCAATCAGACTCATTCACTCAAGCCTACATTCTTTTTCTTTTCTTTCTGGTTTAGAGACAAAGTTCCATCACAGAGATCACCCGTAATAAAATGTGTTGGCCATGTTAATGAGTTATTCGTTCAGAAGACTTGCTGACTTTTTGCTTTTTGATTTGTACACAGTTTAGACAAACCAATGATGCACATAGAGGATGCAAACACCTAAACTTCCTACCCTCATAAAGCTTACATTTTGATGATGAAAATGATTATGAAAAGAAAAAAGAAGTGCATAATGAAAATGCCTAATTATTCATAGCACAAAGTTATAAAGAGAAATAAGAGAAAGTGTTATGGGATCAATTATGTTGCTCCAAAATCCATATACTGAAGTTGCAACACCCACTACCTCAGAATGTAACTGTATTTGGAGATAGGGTCTTTAAGGAGTAATTAAGGTTAAACAAAATGAGAGGGGTCAACTTGAATGCAAATAGATGATTGTTCTTACATAAAGAGAAAAATGTGAACACCCAAAAATACAGCAGTCAGACATGCACAGACAGGTAATTACCTGAGGAGCAGTGAGAGACCAGGTATCATCAAACCGAGGCAAGAGGCCTGAAAGGAACCCAGTCCCACAGGCGCTTTCTGGACTCCTAAACTGTGATAAAATACATACCTACAGTTTAAACCACCCACTATACGGTATTTTCTTATGGCAGCCCTAGCAAAATAATACAGATACTATCAAAACACCCTCCTCTTAAAGTGGGTAATAAGGAAAGATGTCTGTGGGATGTGACATGTTGACTGAAATCTGAATTCTGATTGATTGGACCAGGGTGAATGAATGACGATTCCAGGCAGAAGACAAAGCAGACCCAGAGGCCAGAGGTAGGAAGGACCTCGGAGTCAGCAGGCAGATTTCTGTTTTCAATTGTGTGGAGAAAAATTCTATAACTTAATAGTCAAAATGTATAAAATAATAATAATATAATAAATATAAAAATATAAAATAATTTTGAGTTATGAATAATGATAAATGCCACCCTAAGTGTAGGATTTTAATTCAAATAAATAAAACTAAAGAAATAAGTATTTATAATGAAAAGAACCAAATACAAAGAGTTGATTTTATTTTAAAATATGCATGAATATTTAATAATACATACATACACGTCGTAGTGTTTTACTTACAAGGAATTCTTTCAACAGACTTCTTTGTTTTGTGTTATATTCCTATGATACTGACTTTAATTAATTTTTTTAGATACCACAGTTTGAAATTATTGATTTTTTGGTTAGCTCATAGCTCATGTAGCTGACAAACTCACCATTGCATAACTGAGCATTTTGTTCTCCACGAAAAAGGTATCTCAAAAAAAAAAAAAAAAAAACCAGAAGACAGGTTTCTGAAATTCTGAAAATGTGTAGCAGTATACATGGTTTGATTTTAACTAGTGAAGAATCTATAAAAGAAATGTGCAATAACTAGAATGAAATAACATTTCCTTACTATGGCAGCCTGTATGATATTACCTTCTCTCCAGCAAGGTCCTCAGCTCAGCTTCCAGTTTGGTTGCTCTGAAAAAAAAAGATAAGAGAAGGAGATAAATGAGAACTAAGGTCACTATCTCAAAGTAGGGCCACATTTATAGCCTTTAAAAGACTCGCTGAATGCAAAACTAGCCCAAAAGGAGTATTGCAAATTGAATATCATAAAAGGGCAATGACATTTTATAAACTCTCAACATGAGGATCTCTAATATTCCTGTAATTTAAGAACCAAAAACTGAGCTACATTCTTTCGAAACATCTGCATATGCTTTCAGTGTTTTGGTAATTGGAGCCAGGCCGAACCCAACCACTGTCTTGGGCTTTTCAAAAGAAATGTTCAGGAGGCTTCCAATTGCCCATTGATGCGTCACCTAAATTAATCATAATGGAATAACAAATAAACCTAATTGAGAAGTAGTCTATAACTAGCCTCAATTTTTCAAATATGCAAACATCATGAAAGATAAAGGCCTCAGAGACTGTCCCAGATTTTAAAAGATGAGAAGTAAATGATAAGTAAATGTAATATGTGATCCTCAATTGAATCTTGTACTGAAGCAGGAAAAAAATACTCTCAGGATATTATTGGGAAATGTAACAAATAGTAATAGGACTATACAGATTAGACAAAGTGTTTTATCCATGTTGTAACAGTTTGGGTTCTCCAGAAGCAAGTGATGAGTTTACTCATCAATACATTAGTTCATAGGCATTCAGAGTACTAATTAGGAGCCGACTCCCATAGAAAGATGAGATGGACAAAGAAGTCAAAATGTGATTTAGAAACAGTAAAGCCTTGGCCAATATAATGGGGAGCTCTCAGGCATATGTAACTAGTCTATCTAAGTTCCAAATTAGGCAAATGGTCCTTATGTGATCAGTAGCTGGAAGTGAATGACCCCAGGAAGTGCATGCCCAGCCAGGCCATTATCCAAGGCTGCTCTCTGCAGCTGATGCAAACCCTGAAGGAGTTAGCATGCAGGAGACTGCGGTCCACTTTCAGCAGCTGGGCCAACACCGCCTACTTTTCCAGGGGATCTGTGGAAGGCATCTCTATGCCCACTGTGAGTGTTCAATTTGTTGAACTTAGGGCTGTTCTGAGGTTAGGTTAGAGAATCCTTGTTCTTATGGTATGGATTCAAAGACACAGTATTCAGGGTATGCCTGAAATTATTTTGAAGAAAAATATTAATTTTTTTAAAGTTAAAACTTAGCCAGCAGGTAGTGTGGAGTTACGGTTCTGGGCTCCCACATGGCTGATTGAACAGCTCAAATCCAGACCCAGGGGCTTAGAAATTATGCCAGGCACACGTGAGTGTGTGCCCAAGATTCCGAGAGGAAAATGGGGGAGAAGGGATTGCAACATGTCCACCCACCTGAGGAGTGATCTCTCACCTCTCTCTCATCTCTCTCTATCTGTGTGTGTGTGTGTGTGTGTGTGTTTGTATGTGTGTGTACGTGGCTAACAAGCCAATGTCCCTATAGCAAAAACTAAAAATGAATAATAATAATAATGATAATAAATTAAAAACTATAGTAAATGGTAAGTGTCACTGTCAGGCTTATTCACATATAATCTGACATTTTATTTACTGTGACCAACAGTATTATGTGGTTTTATTTCAAAATGAAGAACATGTTATGAAGGAGAAAAAAGGTTAAAGAAAAGGCTTATATTCAATTCCATTTAATAAATTATGAAACATTATGTACACAACCATAACATTTAGTGTGTGGGGCTAAATAACTCCTCAAATATGTAACGCCTATGAGGCAACAGGTATATATAACGAGTAGACTGCAAAATAGTAAACTAAAAGCCATAGAGAGTCTGAAGGGAAGCAGTCTAGTGAAGGATATTTGGGAGAGATAGCATTTGAATTAGGACTGCAAAGAAGAGGAATGTTTTTTTATATACGAGTGGGGATAGCAACTGATGTAACAGAATATAGTTTGCACATAAAATAAAAGGTGGAAAAGAAAACTGCCATTCTATTTGCATATAAACTCAAATCAATTATGTCTATAAATATCTACTGAACTGTATCTTTTAAAAGCATCTGTGTTGAACATTATACAGTCTTTAAAGTATTTTGAAATTATTCTAGCATTATATGTGAATGATTTTATTGACTTTTAAAATACATTATGTATAGATTTTGAACCCAATAATATAAAATCTAAGAAGATGTTCTGAGTTTGTCAGTCAAGACAGCAAAACTAAAATTAATGAATGAATTAATACGATCACATCCATGTTCTTCCCAAATAAAGCAGAAAAGATGAAAGGCAGCACTAATTTTGGGGAGAGAGGTTAATTCTGATTTGCCATTAATACTTTGCCTTGTCATTGCTGTGATTTCTCTTGTGGGACCAGTTCTGGACTGTGTTAATAGTAGCAGGGTCTGAGTAGTGCAGAGAATTTCTAATGGGCTCTGTCATAGTCAATAAAAAACCCACAAGAATTTGGTTTCTCCTTCTCATGTATTTTTTTTCCTTCAACTATAAAGGAAATTAAGTGGACTGTCTATCCCATTTCCCTCCTGGGTACTGGTTGCTATAATATTTGTGTTTGATAAAAAGCTTTCTATCTTTCATAAGGACATAGTATCTAATTTATCAAGCGATATATTTTGCAATTCTCAGCTGAAACATATTTCAAAGAATGAACAGGTCTGAAATGAAATAAAATGATACTAAAGGGGAAAAAAAAAGCAGAGTCATTCAGAAAGAAAAACACTAGAAAAGGAGATTTATTTCAGTTATAATACATATTGCTTATCTATTTTCTCCATGATATAAACATCCTTGGCACCCTAGTTTTTCATCTTACCTCATATACACAATACATAAAATATAGTTGAGGGTGATAATAATTGATCTTTTTATACAAGGTATATAATCAAATACTGAAAATTTCCTGGTTACTATCACTGTAAAAATGTATGATTATAGACCAGATTGTAGAAAATATACAATTACTGCATTCTTGGATCTCTCTTGTCAAAAAGTAACTGATCTTCCAGATCATTAAATAGTCAATGTTCAGTATGAACAGCCATTAACATGAAACATACAAGATAGTGAAAAATCCTGACATCATTTTTATTTGACCCTAGAATGCACTTATGAAATTACTTCACTCAGGAAAATTAAAAAAAAAATCCTTATATTTCTTATATTTTATCTTTATTTTCTTTCCTGAGTTTCCTTTCTATATTTAGTAGCTGTGTATGTATGAGTGTGTATGTGAGTGTGTGTGTGCATGTGTATAGTGCTTATGGAGGTTTGTCTATATTTGTGTGAATTTATTTTTATTTGAGCACCTTGACATTTTCTGGGTCTATACAATGGGAAATAAGATCCTTAATTAGCATTTCCTTGTGATACAATTAAACAGCATGGAATATATTATAATTATATCTGCAATCATATTTACACACATATACATTCCCTATGTTCAATATATAAGAATTTAGGAAAAAAAATCTGCATTTTCAATAGATAAGCTAACATTCTTCCTTTTCAAACCAGGCCAATGCTTTATTGGGTTGTCTATTTTTTTTTCTTTTTACTTCATAAATTTTTGTAGGTTCTCAGTGAACAGCAACAAACATGAAAAAGGCATCAATTTTTTTTTTATTACCAGGTGAAGAATATATAAAGACACAATAGTCAGCAAGACAGATTGGCATTAATACATTTGACAATTATGGATTGTGCTCCTTCCTGTGAAAGATACTATGCTAGGTGGTGAGAATGTCAAGGCAAATATGAGAACACCTGAAAATCCAGTAGGTATGCCAAAACAGGAACATAAGTAACTTAATGTAAGGCAGAAAGTGCAACGGGATGATGATTTTAGATGGAAGAAGAGGACAGGTTTTTAAATAGGTCTTAGCACATGGCAGGGAGTGTCCTGTTCAATATCTACACCTTCGCTCATTTAATTCTCAAAGCATCAGTTCAGTATCACTACTGCCCATTTTACAGGGGAGGAAATTGCACCTGGGAGACATCGCATCATTCCCTCAAGTTCACTCAGCTACTCAGTAGTAGAGTCAAGATTCAACCTGACTCTAATTCCTATGATATGCATAGTTAATACTTTAGGTTTTCAATAACTTTATTTATCAAATGAGAGAAAGACATTGCTGTATAGTGCCTTTAACATGTGGGCTAAAGAGGACTTAAGTGATAGACTAAGTTGTTTGGAGAATTGGTAAGGGGGAAAACTTGCAAAAAAGTAGAAATAAAGATAATTTTGGTGATTCAATTTTAGAAAATTTGGAACTGTGATGCTGGTAACAAAAAAATGATGAGAAAGGAACAAGATTAGGAGATAAGATGACTCACCTTTTTAATGATTAATTTTGAGGTTCAAATGAAGCAGACATGAATTTATGATGGCTGTTAGTAAAAAGACAACTCTTCATAACTAGGAATATCTAATACCAAATTACTTAATGACATTTGAGATAAAAATAAATATATAGTGAAATATTATAAAAAGGGACTTCAATTAATTCCACCTTTTCTCTTTATGTACTCAGGATGATTGGCTAGCAATCCCTCACTTGCTAGCCAATATAATATTTTTAAAAATATTATATTATAGAGCATAATGGTTACACACAGATGGCATAATGGTTACATCACTGAACTTCCACGTAGTCGACTGCAGTTCAAGTTCTAGACCAGGTGGTTTAAAACTCATACTGGCACGTATGTGTACATAGGTGTTTTAAAACTCATACTGGCACGTATGTGTACATGCCCCAAATCCCGAGAGAATAGAGGAGAAGGGATTGTGGTATGACCATCCTCCCAGGGGGGATTTCTCACTTTCTGTCTCTCCAGTGAACACACGTGCCCTCTAACAAAAGTCTTTCTCAAAAAAATTATACTATAAGTATCTGCTATCTATGCTTTTTAAGCATCCTGTCTGTTTTAAGAATTGGTATTATTTCTAATAAACACATCAGTGTCATTTCAGAGAATGTGAATGTCAAAATTTATCATCAGGTCCAAAGTTACTGTCCTCTCCTAGGGCTTCATTAAGCAAATTTAAAATGAATAAAAATTCAGTGATTAATAATATCAACCTTTATGGAATTTCTCAAAAAATATTTACAGTTTAGTATTATTTATAGTGAAGTAAGCAAAAATTGCTTCTAGGTGTGTTTTGTGGGCTGTAATACTACATTTGGATATATGTAAAAATGGGACTATAAATTTAGTGTGTGTAATATAACCAAGTAAGCGCTTGTTCATATACTCTGCCACGTAAGTTATTAACTGATGAGAAAATATCATGTGGATTTTATACATTGGAAGTCTCTCCCAGTTACTCAAATTGTCTTTTCCTCAATTACATAATTAGAATTTTATCAATTAATTAAATGAGGTTATTTTCAGTGTCACTCATTTACACCTTTCTGTGCACTCTTTTTTTCTGGGAGTTTATGTTCTAATCTTAACTTAGCTGGAAACACCAGTACCTCAGAATAAATGAAGAAAGTACACCACTTACACTTTTCTAGTTGGAAAACAGTCTTAGCCTCTCATCATTGCCTATCAGGCAATGTTACTTTACAGAAAGGAAGGAAGAAGCCGAGACTTCTAGTCTAGCATGTTGTCCACAGTGGTTTTTGGTGGTTTCCTTATATAAAGCACAGCCTTATGAATACTGATGATCCTCCAAGTGCAATCTTCACAAGCTGCTTCTTAGTTGATATGAGTATTGTAGACCTAATTATAGGAGTTAGCATTTATGGTTACACTGCATATTTAACTTAGTTATAGGCTTTAATTGTTTTGAATATTGCTGGGTAAAAACAGTCCATGGAGCTTACAACTTATTTTTCGATGTTGTTACCCTTCTATCCTAGCTTAGTAGAAGGACATTACTACCTCTTGGAAGTCACTTCAGAGTTCTCACTTGCTTAAGGGTTTTTATGTGGTAGAATAATAACTTGGCTTTTTCATTTATTTTGATTATAAAGTAAAAATGATTGGATATGTGAGATGGTACTCTAAAATATGTCTGAAATCATGTCATTATATTATGGACATTACCGTTCACATGATAGTAATTAGATGAATAATTTCCAAATAGTTTGAAAACAAGCGTAAAAGTGAGACTGCACTAGGTGCTTCCCCTCACATCTCTTTAGAAGGTGACTCCATTTTCTGACTTGTCCTTTCTTTTTTGACTATGCCATGTTAAAGATGTTAGTTCCCTCGGGAACCAGCAGTTAGCGTAATGGCTATGTAGCTGGACTCCCACGTAGTCGACCGCGGTTCGTGTCCCGGACCCGGTGGCTTAAATCTCACGCCGGGCGCGTGTGCGTGCGTGCCCAAGATCCCGAGAGGAGAATGGAGGAGAAGGGATTGCGGCGTGACCATCCCCCCTGGGGGGTGATTTCTCGCTTTCTGTCTCTATGTCTCTCTCTGTCTGTCTGGCGAGCGCACACGCCCTACAGTGAAAATCTCTCCAAAAAAAAAAAAAAAAAAAAAAAAGATGTTAATTCCCTCTCCAAGGAGTGCATCTTTTTCCTAGCTTTACCAGCTAGTCCAGTGGCATAGCCATGACGCTAACTGCTGGTCCCCAATTCTCATTTATTTACAATCCTAATTTCTATGTGTGAAGTCAGAATATGAGAAGGTAACCGTACTACATCTTCAATCTTCTCTCTAGTTGTAGATTTGCCTTTGCGTTTTCTTCTGTCTTCCACTGGGCAGCTATCCGAACCCAACAATTCAATAATAATAAATTTCATGAAGTCTTAGTCAATTTTGAATGGTACCATTTAGGAGAGCTCAACACAATAAGTCAAGGTACCTGCACTTGTTGTTGGGATCCATAAAGCTTCTGCTGCAGCATAAGCTGAAACTGTATTCTCCTGCCATGAATAAATATCTACTCTATGATCCTGCTCTCCCAGCACATTTCTGGGAAGCAGCACACACCATATATACTACTCATCTTCTGAAACACTTACCTTTTGAGGACCAGTAAATTCATATTGGGTCATTGGAAAACTCATGACGTATTTTTCTATGCAAAAAGGCATCATGGCTTTTTCCACGACCCAGTACTTTTTTTGGAGAGGTTTTTGCTATAGGGCATATGTGCTCGCCAGACAGACAGAGACAGAGAGACAAAAAGCAAGAAATCACCCCCCAGGGAGGATGGCCACGTCCCAATCCCTTCTCCTCCATTCTCCTCTTGGGATCTTGGACACGCATGCACACGCGCCCGGCGTGAGTTTTAAGCCACTGGGTCCAGGATGTGAACTGCGGTCGACTACATAGGAGTCCAGCGACATAGCCATTACAGTAACTGCTGGTCCCCTCCACGACCCAGTATTTTTTACTATGTATTTAAGAGCATTTTTATTTCTTAATATGTTAAGCCGAGTGCCTCATCTTTGCTTTAATTTCACTTAGCCAAAGGATTCTATCTCTAAAAGATGAATTAGACTTTCCTATGAAAAAGAAAAAACATTAACCTTTTCTCAACATCTATCTGATTTCTGTGTTAAATCTTTGAGTGCTTATTATCCTCATCATTCATTAAATTGTTTTGGCATCCAATTGTTAATGCCTTTGTATGCCTATTATTTAAACATTTCATAAGTCAGTTTGAAATGGTGGAGGGAAAATTAGAATTTAGGATTATATATGCCTAATGTTAAATCCCAAAGTTGTAGGCTGGCTCTGTGGCTTGGTGGTTAACTGTGGGATTCAAATCCTAGCTCCAGTGGCTTAAGAAACAGCAGAAATGTGTGCATGTATTCCTAATTCCTTTTCTATAATCCCCACAGGATGGAGAAATAGAGGATATTAGGTTATGGCATGACCATGCCCCATGGTGGGGGCAGGAATGTGATGTTCTCTCTCTCTCTGTCTCTCTTGTGCACGTGAGCACACATATTCTCTGGCAAGAAAAAGTTGCTATTGATTACCTTAGAAGTATTAGTCAAAAAACATATTTACCTGTATTTCCAGTTCTATGGATTGTCACTTATTAAGTGGGGTAAATAGCATCTACTTCTTATGGTGATAGGAATTAAAGGTAATGTACATAAATCACATAGCTCAGGGCCTGACAAATAGAGGCATTTAGTACATGGTGACTCTAGTAGGATTGAGGTTGTTGTTATGATTACCATATTTCTCATTATGCAAATAAATGCTCTTTGAGGACTAAGTCCATCTTATGTCCTCCACGGCACTATTGCCCTACTAACCTCATGCTTAGGAATGAATGAATACGTGAATAAACTATTTTCAGACACTCTTCATAAATCCAGTTTAGCAAGTACATAACTGCAAGGTGAATGTCTCATTTTATTTTAAGTGGTTTTTCAATACCAGTCATCATTAGGATCAGTTCCCCTGTGGCCACTTGCTATTGACCATGACCCCTCTTGCTAGCAGAGCGTATCGAGACCCTTTTGTTTTATGTTATAATATCTACCTTGGAAGACTGATTTGCCAACATTTTCAAAGACACCACCAATTATATAGATTGTTCAAATCAGCTTTGATTACATAACATTTCCTAATGTTCTTATTGATTCTTATTAATAGTTTTTATGTACCCAGATAATGCAAGCAGTATATTCATTATGATTTCTGAGGAATGATTTAATCAGAGAATTGAAAATTGATTGCTTTTACCCAGTTGCTGCACTACTGAAAATAATCATACTTCTCAACTTATCTCTGCATTTCCATGAAGTTTTCTTTTACGTTTTAAAGTTAATGAAATTTGGCATCACATCAAGATAGTAATCGTGCTATTCTTAATTGCCAGCCATCTGGAAATAGTTCAGATTTTACCCCTTCATGCTTATAGTTTTAAAAATGTCTTTACAAACTTGCCTTGGAAAAGTTGCAAAATCTACATCATTCAATCATGGCTCCCATTTTAGATCCTTCTACAATTATTTTTATATCTGTGAAGTAGAATGCAAACTGCTATGATTTTAAAGATCCACACTTTAATGAGATCATGGACAGGTTCTGTTGGCAGAGTTCTCTGCAAGCTATCTCTGGGACAGAGATGATCAAGTAGGAGATTTAGTCAGTCATTATTAACTCCTTTGGGGAAAGGAGAAGTAGCAGGATTGGACACAGGGACAAATTAGACTGTAATGCAGTCGAAACAAAGCCTAAGGAAACCTCTCAGGCATTCGGAAGCTAGAACCGACCTTCAAAATCATCCTAAATTGTATGGAAGGGGCTCTTATGAACAGTCACTGAATACAGTGGCCTGCAGGGAAAGAAATGTAACCAGGGATGAGTCAGTTGTCCTCAGTAGAGGACAATTACACCAGAAGACTGATGGGTCAAAGCATTGTACCCAGCAGCTGGGGAATTAAGTCCTCCTATACTCTTCTCATCCTCAAGAAGAATCCACGTAGTGCATCAGTCACTGTAATGCAACACTACATTCCACAAGGTATATGGATAATTGTGATGTAACTATTAGCCTGATGAATCTATTATTAGATAAAAGATAAACACATCTTGAAGTTTTAAAATACCATTCATTATCTAACCACTTAGCAAAACTCTTAGGCATATTTTATAACAGAATCTGTTAATTATAAAAAAATACTTTTGGGTTCTTTAGATATTGCATGATCCCTAATTACTTCTGTCAGATCATTCAGATTTTGGTCACTTTCAAGTAAAATTGGTCAATATTCCAGTGTTAACTTGAGTACCTTGCTGAGTAGTTAATGGATTTAGGGTTGATTTTTTTTTTTAGAATAAGCATGAGCTTTTTTTTTTTTTAAGTTATGTTGCTTCTATGTCTTTGAATAAACATGAGCTTTTTTTTTTTAAGTTATGTTGCTTCTATGTCAGAAAAAGTCAGGCATTTAAATTTTCTTATTATAAAACCAACTTTGTCTCATATATCAGTTGCGTATTTTAGTAAACAATGTGTACTTTCCAGTTATTTTCACATCGAGTTAACTGTTACATATGCATTGCTGTGAACTTAGAGTTTGGTAAAGCTTCAAAGTTAAACAAAATGTTCTAACTTTTGAACAAGTTTCATCAATATTAATAAACTTATATTTTGGAGACTCTCTTTTTCATAATTGACCAAGTCATTATATAGTTAGAAAGAGTGAGGTGCTTGGAAGACCTTGGAATTCATTCTAGGTCACTGTTATAGTAAAAACATAAACAAAAACAAAAACAAAAGCAAAAACATTCCTTTTACATTAGTCCATTGCCTCTGTGTCACAGTAGAACTTAGGGAAGCCAGCAAATGCATATAAATATATTAAATAAGAACAGGAGGCAAGGGGATCTTTTATATTAATATAAGTTGTTTTAAAGAAACCATTTGGTAAAGTAGACTAATAAAACTTAATTTGTGTAATAAAATATCCATGGATGAGAAAAACTGCATTGCCTCATTCTTCAATATCCTTCAGTTATTTCAAAACTATTCTCTTTTAAATGTAACAAAATTATTGCCCTTTCATTGCAGCCTAAAAGGCTTTAAAATTATAAACAATATTGTAGCTGACTGAATCATTATCCTAATGGGATATTCATCAAAAGTCTATGAGGATTCACAATGAGAAGCTTTTAAAACTGAAATCCAAATGTTATGTCAATGGCGATTTGAATACATGTGCTCTTTTTTCAAAAATTGACTTGAAACCATAGAAATCTTTACTGTTAAGTGAGGCAAGCCAGACTATGAAAGAGAGGCATTGTATGTCTCCACTCAATATGTACCAAATGTCTGCACTCTATAGCAGAAACTGAAAGACTGGAAGATATAAAAGCAAGGAGAACAATTGTGGATACTAGAGAGGGAAGAGAGTGGGAAGTGGGCAAGGATGAGAGGAAGGGAATCAAGCAGAGAAAGAAAACATTTAAGGGACACAAAAATAGAAAATTATCTGTTGATGATAACACATGTGATATCTTTTTTTATTAATTTTTTATTATTTATTTTTTCTTTTTTTAGAGGTTTTTGCTATAGGGCGCGTGCGCTCGCCAGACAGAGAGACAGAGAGATAGAAAGCAAGAAATCACCCCCCAGTGGGGATGGCCATGCCGCAATCCCTTCTCCTCCATTCTCGTCTCGGGATCTTGGGCACGCACACACACGCGCCCGGCGTGAGTTTTAAGCCACGGGGTCCGGGACGTGAACCATGGTCAACTACGTGGGAGTCCAGTGACATAGCCATTATTCCAACTGCTGGTCCCCCAATATATGTGATATCTTAACTGGACTAACAAACAGTGTTTTCATGCTGAGAAATTTTATTTTATATGCTGTAATGATATATAGTGATTGAAAGTATAAAAAATAATATATTTAATATAATTATATAAATATATATTATATATAGAAAGAAACCATAGAAGTCTTAATTTGATTAAAGAATAGTACTATGGGCATGCAAAATGATAGGAGTACTCTAAATACAGAGCTCAATATATTGGTTACATTTCTGACTTCAAATGATATTTATGGTAGTCTTATTCATTCTTCTTCTCCTAATTTCAGGTTAATCTCTCTCTCTGTCTCTCTCTGGTCAACTTAAAATAATAATAACAAATGGAATTAAATAAATAAATAGTAATTCTTTTTTAAAAAAAGAAAAGTTTTGTTCAGATGAAGATTTAACTTAAAATAAAAATATTTTTCACTCAGAAATAAGGTGACATTGAAAGATAATGCTTTTTGTAAAAAAATATTGAGTCCAGATTTTGATGAACCTAACTGCAAAATAATAGGTGATTCTCTTCTATGTGTATTTTCTCTATATTACATCAGAGGCTAATTTATTAGAAGGGTAGACTTTTTTCAAACTTATAAAGAGTATTTTTATTTGGAAATATTTGTAAATAAGGAAGTTTATCTTTATATTTCATCTCTATAATATTCCCCCAGTCATTGAATAAAATTTTAATAAAGTTTGTTGCTAAAAAAGATCCATATTCAAATGCTACTTTCTAGGACTCTATTAGCTAAATTGCACTGAATATAATAAAGTCTCCTTTCATCTCCAAAAAAAGTTTCTCAGAGGAGGCTGCCAGGTTGAATAAAAAGTAGACATTTTTATTTGGTAATTTTCTGAAAATAATTACAGCTTTTAATGTCCCCCAAACAGAATATTAATCAGATATGGATTAAAATGACCAAACCTGAGACCTGTGTACAAATATTTCACATCTGTTTGCAGATTATAATAACGACAATTCATAGCATGTTGACTGAAAATGCAGCACTGGGGACACTGCACTTAGTCATAAACATAAATTAAACCAGTCTGGGCCCGGTGCCCAGGATCCAGTCAAGCAAACAAAACTGAGCAAAATTTCTAAGATGCAGATTTAAAGACATTGATATAATTAAAGATGTACCAAATTAACTGACAAAGTCTATACCAGTTTTGAAAAGATTTGCGTAACTTGATTCAATGATGGTGGCTAGCTGAACAAAAACGTGATCAGTTTGGTTGTGAAGACAAGACTAAATGACAGCTTCAAAAGAAATTCTTGCCTTGACTCAAATACAGGTACACCCACACTCACATCCATGAAGTCAGTGGCCAGTGTACTTGCCTAGAAATCTGGGTCCAAAGCCTTCCTCTTTGACCAATCTTGTTTTGATTCTAGTTTTGTTCTTCCTCTTTGTGGTCACATCAATGTCCATTTTACTTCTGTGACTTAAGAATTTTTAATCTTCTGGACCATCAGATGGCATAATGGTTATGTCACTGGACTCCCACATGGTCGACCATGGTGCAAGTCCCGGACCAGATGGCTTGAAACTCACACCAGGCACATGTGCATGCCTTCCCCCAATCCTGAGAGAAGAGTGGAGGAGAAAGAATTGCAGTTTGGCTATTCCCACTGGGGAGTGATTTCTTGCTTTCTGTTGCTCTGTCTCTCTCTGTCTCTCTGGTGAGTGCATGTGCCCTATAGCAAAAAATGTTTCTCAGGAAAAAAAAGAGTTTTGAAACATCTAAATGATTGAGTTTTATTTTCTGTTGTAAGGATCTACAACAGACTATGGAAATGGCAGCAACCTTTGTCAACTCTGGACATGTTCTAAGTGACATGGCAGAATTGATAAACTTATTCTTTACCTTTATACTCATTTGTTTCTGTGCTGATCATTTAAAGATAGGCAGGAAATGATTATTTGTATTGACCAAGTGTTTTTGGTGAGGTCTATGTTAGTAGAAGCTACCCTCTTCAGGGGCAGAATCAGAAGTCTGCCTTAAATGAGGGCCGTAACCACAGGGACAATATCTTCAGGATACAGACAGTATTTCACAACTCTATGTATTTAAGGGTGAATTTTAGAAATACATGTATTAGATTGAAAATGTGAATAATATTTCCTAAAGGTGAGATTAAAATCATGGACTTTATATCATGCATAAGACATTTCCTTAAAACAAGGGAATTAAATTCATGCAGACCCTCTAAAATTGTACAAATGATCTCTTGTCTCAAATTCGCAGAGAGCAATTAGGGAGATTCTAGTACTAATAAAAACACTTCTGTGGCCCTGTCCTATAGTGGTTATTCCATTTGTTTGGTTCATAAATTAATGGAGTTCAAGTTCAGTACATTTTTCCTTATTCTGCAATGACTGGAGGGAGCCAGACTGCCTGAATTCAAATCCTGGTTCTTCCATTTCTAATTAAATAGGGTCAAACAAGTATATTGATATTTATCTTAGCTTTCTCATTTATAAATTGATGATATACATCTTCTACATAGGATGGTTGTGAGGAAAGAAAAATCAATCCTTTAAAGCATGTACTTTGAAACAATAAATAAAAAGTTGTTAGCTAAAATTATAAATTGCAATCATAAATTTATAATTGTCCCTAGATGAATACTTGTAATTTCCTTATTAAAAATCGTATCTTCATAGAAATGTACTTTCTTTGGAAGCCAGAAAAAAAAAATAACATATATAATAGTTTGATGATTCCTAAAGTTCAATTAATTTATAGGGCTAGGCCCTGTCTTTTTTAATAACATGAGATATAGATACCTTCTCCAAATATCACTTTTTGTAACTAGGATCTGAACAACAGTTTTTACAAGGAATATAACCAGTGGTGGATTATGGCCAATAGCAGCATGCTTAGTTTGGTGTCTTCCCCTACAAAGCAAGTGGCCTGATGGTAATTGTAATTATTCTATCTGAACTGCCTAACAAGAAGGAAAATGTGTACCACATGTAATATCACAGTTTAAAAATTGAGGGTTTTTTTGTTCTCTAACATTTTATGCTTAATTTTAGTAGAATATTAGAACCCTATTGTGTTACTGTAATAAAAGTGCAATTGTATGTTTTTACAAAACGTGATACTGTGTAAAAGTGAGTGAATAAAAACAATTATAAGTTAAATGGGCAATTCTGTTATTTCAAAATTATATGAGATTATGGAATAATGTAATTGCCCCACTCTTTAGCTAAATTGAGAAATAATTGGGTGTTTATTAGTAACTGTTGGATACAGGATATTAGACTTTTTAACCATGCATGGTATGGAAAAAGGACTATATAATACATCGTGTGCAAAAACTACATGTTATTCACTTCCATGGGCTTTCAATTGCTGTACCAAGTGATTAACCAAAACTTGTGAAAAGGGGAATATATTATTCATGGTACAGAATTTTATATAGTTGAAATTTTGAGTCATTGTATCTTTTGTCCAAATTTCAGTCATTTTGGGTCTCTTCACACAAAATTACCTTTTACAATAATCTAGCCAAGTAGCTACACTTGTCTTTGACATTGATTAAGATTTATGTCAGTTTTTATAATTACTTTATGCAAGTATCTTCAGTCTGTTCAGTTCTTCTGCTTATAGTCTTTATTGTATAGTCTTCATTCATGGTCCTTTGTATTTCTAAAATGTATGGCAAGCACTGTTGAGATATGATGCATATATGATACGTCAATATTTAGACCAGTGGAACCACCGCTCAATTCTAAGAGCCTACCTGGGTTTATGTCAAAACTCATGCTTTAAACACAGATTAACTCAGCTTGTCAGGAAGTCAGTTACTGTCAGGCATCAGATAAAATTTAATCCCACACCACATGTGTGTGTGTGTGTGTGTGTGTGTGTGTGTGTGTGTGCATGTGAAATAACTCCTCATGAATTTATTATTTTAGTAAGTCATCTCTTTAAGTAGGAACCTTTGTCAAGTTTTTATTCCATTGTCCTAAAGTTTCATTGGGTATATCCCATTGCTTTAAAAAAACCACTTATAACACTGATCTTAGCATAACTGAGCTAATATAACTAACAAGTTGGACATGACTGCAGGTTGTGTGAAAGATGACTCTAGCATGTGGAAATTCTCACGATGAAGTGAAGAGAAGGTATGTAGGAGTATTCAGAGAACTATACCCAATATCTCACCATAGCTCTTTAGCATATTAACCTAACAGTTCAGTGTATTAGCAAATACCAAAGTGTTTTAGGAAAAAAAAAAGTCAACCATAAAAAAAGATTAGTTGAACAAAAGGAAATTGTTTCTGTGATCTCCTCAATAACTCTTTGTACTGAAGTCCCACATGAATGTCTCTTGAGATATGTTACAGTCACTGGAGAAGGAGCAACAGGCACTTCTTGTCCCAAGACCCAAGACCCTCTCACACACGGTCTTTGCCTTTGTTAAAAGCCTTTTTCTTGTGCTTTGCTCACATTTCTCCACTGCCTTTTCCAATCACAGAGGCGAGTACAGATCCTCCAGATTGCAATTCCTGTCTTTTATACAGCAGTACTTTAAAGTCCATAGTCATCAGTTCCAGAAAATCTCTCACCCTCTTCCCCACATCTTCTTTACCTTCTTTAGGTTTGAAACCTCAATTGTCATCATCTCTTACCTCAAACCAGGTAATATCACTGATTTCAGAGAAAAGTACATTGTTATTTCTGAAGGAGAATGAGGATGGTGGTCCTTAATGTTGCTTTCCCATCTGTTCCTAATGTTGTTCATTACACTGAATGGGGACTATTAATGAAAAACATAGCATTCAAAGCAGTTATTTTGTTCTTTTCTGATGTTCATAATACTAAATATCTGAAAAGGGTGATTTATGGTAGAGGTTTATTCACCTCACAATTTGGAGGTCCTGGGTCTAGGGGCTACGTCTGATGAATATCTTCTTACTGATGGATCTCATAACAAGACAGAGCAGAGCAGCAGTCCATGTGTTTGTGTATGACTCCATCTTCTTTCCTCTCCTTGTAAACCTATCAGGAACCAGTTATAGGGGCCTCACCCCAATGACTTTAATCCTAATCTCCTCCCAAACACTTTACCTTTCAATATCATTAGTCAGATTAAGTTTTCACCTTCTTAATCCCAATAAAGCCAATTCTCAGCACATGAATTTCAGGGAGACATAGTCCATGGCAGGAATAAATGGAAAATTTTAGATTATTATTTAATTACAATATGATTAAAATCCTAATACTTAGGATTCACTCCAGTAGAATAATGAAGCAAAATTAGCAATGGCACAGCTAGTTTGTTAGCCCATGTTACAGACTTTTCTGAGAACTGTCTCCCTCTAAACCTATGTAGTTAGATGGTACAAGGGCTGTTGTGTTAAATAGCTATTGTTAAAGACTTTTCCGACACCTAATATTTATTATTTTTACAAATCTAGGTATGCTGACCTAGCTACACTGAGTCATCATGGGAGAGTACTACCAAAGGATATGGATTTGGGAGACATGAAATATTTGGGCCATTCAATCTATAAAACTGTGGTAGTGATGGAAGCATTGAGAATTTCAATAATAAAACAAAGCTTGAATATTAGGGAAGGAACTTTTTGTAGGACTGAGTCTAAGTAGGACATCTGAAGACAAGAATTTAGGTCAGCTCTAATCAAACTTTTCAGGGTCTACAGCTGACAAATAATAAATGATTTCTAGGTTATATAAAAGTGCACTCAGATTGTTTTTTAAATTGCTCTTAAAAGTAGGTTATTTTTTAAATGCGTGGATCAATTTGGATATTTCTATTAAAAAATCAGTGTTTTATTTTATTTCATTTTATAGTGCTGTCTTTTGTTCCAAAGAAATATTGAAGAATCTTTTTTCTGAAATTGAGTAGTATCTTCAGATATAATATTTTTAAAATAGAAAAAAATACAGATTTTTATCTTCCTTTAAACTTCTAAACTGTTTGTGGACTAATGAAAGCATGATATAAGGCTCAACTAACAAACATTGCCACATGCCATTTTTGAAACACAGTCCTCAGTATTATTTTGCTTATAAGAGTAAACAACAAAACCTGCTCAAATGTTGTCTAGAAAAAATGAAACAATGCCAGCTTTGAAAAGCAGCTCAAGGAAATCAACAATGATTTTTGTATCTAAAGTTAAATATTAAGTAGAAATTATTAAATCCTGCATATTAAAATCTACAAGAAGAGATTAATAAAAACATTTAGACATTACCATATAATAAAGCTTAAATGAGTAATATATATTTTCCTGAAATATAATTTAAACTTATCAGAAGAGATATATCTAATTTTTCTTTAATCATTTGCTTATCACATTAATGTACATTATCAATTTACCTTGATTACCATAATAAGCAGAATCAGGTTGACCTTTTGTCCCTTATTATTTGGCATTAAATTGTTAAAAAAAAAAACACATTGACTGTAATTAAATAAATTAAGCACAAACTAAAATAATTGCTAATTATTTTAGCAAATGAAAATACATTTACAAGAGGAAAAAGAAGAGAATGAAGAAATCAGTCTAAAGGTTGAAAAAACTAGGAACTAAAATTAAAATAATGAATACTGATGCACTTCCAAAAAACATACAAACACAAGGAAGTGGTTTTTAGAAAGAAATAAAGTAAATGTTTTAAAAAAGGAGATGGCTAAATACATGTTCAATTAAAATATAAAGGAGCTTTATAACAGAAACATACTTTCTAGACCTGGAATTCTGGAGAGTAAGTCTTGCTTTAAAGAAAAAGGGGGAAAATTCATGTGTTTCCTGAAACCCTTTCTAGTTTCATAAGCTATGACACATGATCTCAATTTTAGTCAATATTGGAATATTTTTGCATGAAAACCTTTTCAGCATCTAGGTGCCATGAGACTTAGAAAAAAGTGGCATCTTCTTTAAGTGTCATTCAACCCTATATCCTTCACCTCTTGTTGATAAGTGTTTACTGTTTATGGCTAACAGTAATGCTGGAGACTGAGCAATTTGGAAAGAAAGAGAGATTTATTTGATTCACAAATCTGATGGCCGGGAAGTCCAAAGAAGTAGAGCTGGCATTGGACTAAACTACATCACAACATCGATGCAGAAGCAGAGAGGATGCCAAGTGTGCATAGAGAAAGCATGCTCTATATTCTGTTTCTCTCTTGCTTCCTCTCATTGTTAATCGACTAGGACTCGATCAAACAGACCCATTTTAACCACCCAATCAATAATTTTTCCCAAAGGTCCCATATTCAACACAATAATGTGTTCAAGTGTTCACTCTCTTAATTCCATTACAACAACTCAATGTATGAATTTTCAGTAGATCTCACATCTAGACCAATAAGGAAAAGGTAGGATTGGTGCTGCAAGAAGTGTCTGAAAAAAGGAGAAGAAACAGAAGGAGGTAACAGAAAATAGAAATGAAATAGAGGGAAAGGCAGGAAACAGTGTTTTTACAACTGTAGATTCCATATTTATTGCTGTTTAGATGATGGAGGGAGTTCTGCAAAGATCCAAGGATGCTCAATTTAATCATTTTGTTTTTCTACAGTGAACTAGTTTTAAAATATTTAACACCTTGGGACCAGCAGATGGCATAATGTTTACATCGCTGGACTCCCACGTGACCAGACTCCCACGTGGCCAACTTCAGTTTGAGTCCTGGACCCAGCAGCTTAAAGCTCATGCTGTGTGTGTGTGTGTGTGTGTGTGTCCAAAATCCTGAGAGAAGAATGGAGGAGAAGGGATGGAAGCATGGTCATTCTGTGTGTGTGTGTGTGTGTTTGTGTGTGTCCAAAATCCTGAGAGAAGAATGGAGGAGAAGGGATGGAAGCATGGTCATTCCATCTGGTGGATGTTTCTGTTTCTTCAGTGAACACATGAAATATCCATATCTATTTTCACTATTTCCTTCAAATTTCTCTAAGGGCTCATTATAGAAGCATTAACTCTGTCAGATATAGCAAAAGTAACTCTAAAAGAAATTTCACACTCCAATAATATTTTGTTGTTTGATTCCATCTTTCACATTAATTTAGCCACAGTTTCCTGGTAGTGGTGATTTTGCCAAGCCTCTTGAAAGTCTTGATCGCATATGTGTGGCCTAGCATTAGACTGAACACTGTCCTACAGGGGCCTCAGAATTACGAATGCCCTTACTTAAATGGTTAGCTTATTTCTCTTTAGTGTTCCTGGTAGTGATTTTGCCAAGCCTCTTAAAGTCTTGATCGCATATGTGTGGCCTAGCATTAGACTGAACACTGTCCTACAGGGGCCTCAGAATTACGAATGCCCTTACTTAAATGGTTAGCTTATTTCTCTTTAGTGTTCTGTGTACAAGTTTCATTAGGCTCTGCAGCCTCAATTTTGATTTCTTCTTCAATTCAGGTAGACTTACTGACTCTTCCCGGGCTCACTTGCTTAAAATGCAACCCAAAAAGTCCCTGCCTACAGAAAGCCTGAACAATAGGGGGGTTTCATGGCAATTTTTCCCTGCCTCCAGGATCAAAGTTCTATGACCTGCCTACAGAAAGCCTGAGCAATAGGGGGGGTTTCATGGCATTTTTTCCCTGCCTCCAGGATCAAAGTTCTATGCTGCTTCTCTCTAAAAGTTGTATCCATTCACTTCATGTATCATGTCCAGCTTTACCTTTTTCTTTTCTGGCCAAAGGACATGTGCACTTGCCAGAGAAGGACAGAGAAAAGATAGAGAGGGTAGAGAAGGGAGAAAGCACCCACGAGGGGCATGGCCATGCTTCAACCCCTTCTCCTCTATTTCTTCATTCTTTTGGAATTTGAGACATAAAATCACTTCAGGTTAGTATGTTTTTTACGCCACCCGGGCTGGGATTCAAACCGTGGGATTCAAATCATTCAAGTCATGTGGGATCTGGTTTCCCTTAGCCACCAGGCCACAGGGCTGGCTCTATATCAAGCTTATAGTTTGTTTTTCCAGGAGTGTTTGACTCTATCAGTTACTCAGTTATGGACAAAATCCTCTAAATTCCTATTTAAATGTTGTACATTATTACTTTCCAAAAAGATCAAAAGTGATGAGAAATTCTATCTTTTCCTTTAACTGTTCCATACATGGTAAGCAAATTAATTGCATTCATATATTTTATTAATTACAAGTGGTGTAATTACCTTTCCTGAATGCCAAAGTGATGTTATATCATTCAGTTTTAAAAAATGTATTTGTAATTCCATCATGTGATTTATATGACAGTCACTTTCCCACTGTAGTCAAAGCTCACATGGAATAGTAATTCAATTAGTGAAATATCCATATCTGTTTTCACTGTTTCTTTTAAATTTCTCTAAGGACTCATTATAGAAGCATTATCTCTGTCAGGGACCTAATTATTTGTCTTCATATTCAAAGCAATTTACCTTTCATCTTTAATCTTGGCTCTCTTGAACTTTTTTTTCCCATTGTATTCACTTCAATTTTATGTAGCTCATGTTAGGTCATACCATTCTAGTGGATTTTTATTTTCAGGGTATCCTGTGCTTTTCCTTCATTGCTCTCATACAATTAATATTGATTACTTTTCACCTCTGGTATATTTATATCTCAAAAGTGCATCTTCTTATTGAGAATCTTTTTAATTAGTTCAAGTATTTTCTCTTGCCCTTTCTCATGTTCAGGGGCATCTGGCAAAGAACCAGCTTTTATATATTTAAAAGCAATTTTACTTACCATAATGAATAATCTTTTTATTTTAAAATTCTCACTACTAATTCACTTATAATTATAATAGTGTGAGTAGGGTTCCTTTTTACTGTAGGTTATACAATCAACATTGATCATCTTACCCTTTGGTCTTTAAACACAAAATACTTGGTAGACCATCTGACTTCCAATCCTAGGTATTAAATTTGTAAAATTTCAATGTTTAATTTTAATACTGGATGCTGACTTGATTAAAATAAGCACTAGGCATTTAAGACGGTTTACCTCATCTTCAGTGATATATTGGGTTGTGGGAAAAGTCATGACATAGGCTGTTTTTCAAAGGTCATTTATTTATATAAAGAACAAATACCCATCAGTGGCATATTGCCCATTTTGTTCAGTAATCTTTTGGGATCTTTTAGTGGGTGGGCTTCATAATTCCTTGTTCATAGAAGGACCTGTTTTTATTGGTGAACAACTGAAAAAGTTGCTGATTTACAGCTTCTTCTATATTGAACATCACATCACACAGGGAGTTTTGAAGAACCTGAAACACCTGGAAGTCTGATGCCGCAGGGTCAGGCGGGTAGGATGGGTGTGGCAGCACATCCCATCCAAGCTCCAATCATTTTTTAGGAGTGATCAAACCTGTGTGTGTGGGATCTTGTGTCATTTTGACGGAACACAACTCCTTTACAATTAACAAGCTCTAGATATTTCTGGATGATGGATTCGTTCAAACTGTCCAATTGTTGACAGTATACATTCGAACTGATCGTTTGGTTCCTTGGTAGGAGTTTGAAAGTTATGACACCTTTAAAATTCCACCACACCGAGAGCATAACCTTCTTCCGATGAATGTATGCTTTCAATGTCATTTGAGGCATATCGTCACATCAGGACCAAGGCTGTGCACCTCACTGTTGTAAATAACCTACTTCTCATCACCAGTGATCAGTTGCTTTAAAAAAGGATCATTTTCCTCATGTTATACGTGCTGTCAAATGAACTTCTTTGAGTAAATGAGTAATCCAAATATCAAGCTTGCTTACATATCCCAGGGTCTTCAGATGGTCATGAAGGCGTGAATGATCTATGGACCATGTTTCTTTGCTCTCTCATGTCCTGTAAGGTGTGTTTGACTCAATCAGTGCCTTTATTTCATCACAACCTTGGTAGGCCTCTCTAACTGTGGAGGGTCATTGAGATAAAAATCGTTAGCATAGAATTTCATGAACTGTCATTGGCACTGAGGTTCTTGTAGAGCATTGTCCTATAAACTTTATGCAACTTTTTACGAGCTTGAGTGTCCTTCCCTTTATGGTAGTAAAACAGAAAATATGGCAAAAATGTGGAGTTTGGTTTTCCATCTTCAAACTTACTGTAAAATCTCCAAAGTGCAACCAAATTGTTTATTTTTTTAAATGAAGCTAGAACTGGCAACTGGCAAATGACAGCAAAAATATAGATGAAAATTACTCAAGTACTTCCAAAAATGAACTTTTGCCATTTGTTGCAAAAATGTGTCATGACTTTTGTGACAACCCAGAAGGATTTATCAGAATATATGCAGCTTATTCTCACTTTAATGTCATCCTTCCTCAGTTTTAGTGATACTTTTCTCTTTTGAGTTTCTTTATGTTCTCCCTCCCATGCTCCCTCTCTTCCTTCCTTTTTTCTACCCATCCATTCATCCTAATTTTATTTCTTCTCATTAAAAATTTAGAAATGGTACATAAGGACATACTTCTTTTAAAAATAATATGGAATCTGAGATATTGGTAAGTTATAAGTACATTGTCAAAGTCATACAGTGAGTAATCAAGAAAATTAAAAAAAATTATAATTCTGTGTGATTCCTGATTCCATGCTCTTAAGCACTACTCCATTCTATCAGCTAGCATAAAGACTATAGATGAAATAAAATCTCTCTAGGATAAATCATACTTTCATTGTCAAGTAAAACCTTTTTAATTTTCAAATTAGTCTTATAGGCTAACAATGTAATTACAAATGTTACAACAATATAAAATAAAGTATTGGGGATTGCAAAGACTTCTGTTTTACAACAGATCTAATGTACAGCTGAGACACTGATTCAACTTTCCATATTTCTTTCATTTCAGCATTTGAACATTCTATCTAGTCAAAGGAATCTACTACGACGTGGCTACAAAAGGTCTTTTATAAGTCAAAGAAAACAATGTTAATTATACAATAAAACAAGAAAATTTGTTCCATTCAAATGTTCATCCACATTGCACTTTTCCATTCACTCACTCATTTGTGAGAGGGGGGTCTTCAAAAAGTTCATGGAAAATCGATATTTTGAAAAAGTATGCATGCATTTCAAATATTTTGTACCAAAATTAACGCATTTTAATTCCATTTTCCACAGACTTTTTGACGTTTTCCTCATATTTATTTAATAAATAGTTATTGTCAACTATTATTTGCCAAATACTTTGTTATTCCATGAGAATATAACTAAAGCTAACAAAAGCATTCTTTGACTGTCCTTAGTGACAGCCAGTTTATGGTATAAAACTTTGTAGAAAGAGAAAAGTTTTTATACCTACAAGAGTGGTAAAATTACACCTCAATATCACTTCACTAAGGTCTTAAAAATTAATGTTCTTTGTCTTTGACTTTCTTATAAGAAAAACAAATATGCATATTTTTAGAATCCTCTGCATTTCTCATGTTTTGATTAAGAAGTCTAGTTACAGCAATAACTTTCTTCTCTTTTCTTTTCTTTTAAAGAGATTTTTGACTATAGGGCTCATGCCCTTGCCAGAGAGACAGAAAGTGAGAAATCACTCCGGAAGGGGGTGGGCCACACCGCAGTCCCTTCTCTTACATTCTTCTCTCAGGATTTTGGGCACACATACATGCACCCAGCTGAGTTTTAAGCCACTGGGTATAGGACTTGAACTGTGCTCGCCTATGTGGGAGACTAGTGACGCAACCATTAAGCCATCTGCTGGCCCAATAATTTTCATTCATAACTGTTTCAAGTAAGGATAATGAAAATGCCTTTTAAAGTCAAACAAGCTTAGTATTTAAGGTTGGTTATTCTTTGGATATGAACGGTATCTATGATATGTAGTAACCCTCTTATGGCTCTTTTCTCAGAAGCTGGAGTGGGATTTAGTATAAAAAAGTAGCATTTAATACTCTTTGGAGTAGTCTTACATTATTAGAAATTCGGAGAAGCTTTCAGTAAGAGGTTTCAACACAATTGTAATCATTTCCTAAGAAATTTGATGACAAAAAATATGTAACGTTTAGCATAACATTGTGCTTTCACATTCTAAACTTTATTAAATAAAATGAATCTAATCATTTATTGAACATTTTGATAAATTAGAATTGGGTCAAAGGTTTTAAAAACAAAATAATTATTGAAAAGACAAATGTCTGAGGGCCAGCAGGTGACGTAGTGATTAAGGTATTGCATTTTGCTGATGTGGTTTGAGTCCTGGACCAGGTGGCTTGAAACTCACACTGGTGTGTGTGTGTGTATGCCCAGAAGTCCCAAGAGGAGAGTGGAGTAGAAGGGATTGTGGTGTGGCCATCGCTCCTGAGGGGTGCTTTTTGACTTTCTGTCTCTCTCAAGCAAGTGTATATGCCCTATGGCCAATACCTGAAAAAAGAAAAAATAATGTATTCTGAAATTTCAGAGAAGTCTAGGTAATTTCATCAAATAAAAAAAAAACATAGAGACAATATTTATAATTCGCATTACAGTTGTTTTTAATGATATTAAGAGCACAAATTTACAAAATAAGAACAAATGTGAGACTCTGCTTTTTGTAGTTTCTTTAAAAGAGAAATTCAGGCCAGCCATGGCATGGCAGTTAAGGTGGGTGGATCCCACATGGCTGACTACATAGCTCCAGTCGAACACTTGAGCTTGAAAAGCACACATTTCTGTGTTCCATAAATGTCTTGCCTCTCTATTTTTTTTTCTTTAATGTCTCTCCTCACACTCTCCTTCTTCTCCCACCCTAGTAACTTTTTATTGTCACCAGTCTCATTAAAAAATTATTCAAGAACCTGCAGGTGGCATGGTAGTCAAGTCATTGGCTTCCCACTTGGTCGACCACAGTTCACATCCTATACCTGGTGACTTGAAATCAAAACAGGTGTGCCCAAATCGCAGGAGGACAGTGGAGGAAAAGGGATTAGCATGGGCATCCTCCCTGGGGAAGGATTTTTCACTTTCCTTTGCACTGTCTCTGGCAGGCACACATGCCATATAGCAAAGAAAAAAAAAATTACATTAAAAAAGAAAAAACCCGTAAAGTTAAAACTAACAGTCATTTTTTGGACCAGTTATATGTGCTTATCTCAGTATTCATACAGAAGCCCTTAAGTAACTATGAAATTATGACCTCTTTATTCAGAAGTTGGTTTGCTTTTTAGATTTAAATATATTTCAAATATGTATATGTAGAGGTTTCATATATAGAGATCAATTGAAATGTGATCACATTTGACTTACATATTGATTATCTAGTGCGTCAGTTAAATAAGTCACAAATCGCTTTCCATTCCCAGTGTGACTTTTTGACTTCTTATCTTTGTTTTATAACTTCTTTGTTTCCTATTCTCTTGTGTTTTCTTCCTGAATTCCTTAATCCCTTTTTGCTGATAATTCTTATAGGACTACATAGTCGAAGCTTAAAACCTTTGCCTGGCTTTCAAAGATGTCTAGTACTTATGCTGAATTTATTTCCTTGCTCTTTTAAACTACTTCTAATGCCTTGAACACTTTTGCTCTCCCCTGGATTTTCTTTCCTTCCGTGTTTGACCTTTGAAATCCTATGCATGTAAGTTTAGATCAAATACCATCTCCTCCAAAAATCCCTTTCGTGATCAAATTCTATTTATCATACTCTCTTTTTCTCTAAGAAAAGTAAAGACTGATCCCTGCAGTCTGACATATCTAAGAGGAAGAAGATGGTGTTCTGTAGAGACCAAGGCTCTGCCCTGTAATACTATTATGGGATATAAGTCCCTGATCAACTAGGAGTTGCTGGTGTCCTTTAGTTATGAATCTAGGGGCCAGCAGGTGACATAGTCTTCAATGGTGCTGGACTCCCACATGGCCAACCATGGTTCAAGTCCCAGATCTGGTGGCTTCCTTTCTCGATTTTCTTCTCTCTCTCTGGTCAAATTTACAAACAATAATAAATGAATTAAAACAAAGTAATTCTTGAAAAAATATTATGAACCTAAAAAGCAAACAAACAAACAAACAAACAAACAAAAAACCACAATTAGTACTTCCCTCTCTGGAGTATAACACAAAGCTTAGCGATCCCCAGATAGCCTGCTAACTCCTCTATTTAAAGTTTGCAGTATGTTGTTTAGTTGTGTTTGTTTGCCCAACAACTTCATATTGCTAATATTGCAGGTTTACAGATTGTGGCTACCCAGGGTAAATTGGAAGGTTTGCATATTAACTGTGATTAAACACAGCAGGGATTTGGGTCTGGCCCATCTCCCTTGGGGGTCCATCACTTGGCAATTGTTGATGAGCATTAATAGTCAAAATCCCTTGAGGATAGAGAGGAGCAGGAGAAAATAAATGCCGATGAAGAAGCTCTGTTTAGAACCAAGAGACAGTCCAGAAACCTCCTTGTTTTTCTCTCCACCACCTAAGGTTTGGCATCTTTTTTCCAGTGGGAGTCAGATGCAAGGCCAAATAAAAATATTCAACAGCTGCCTTATTATAGCAGATCCTCCCTGGGGAGAGGTGAGCTAATTCTGGGATCCTGATGAGACCTGTCAATGCAATGGAAGTCCCAGACCTATAGGAAACCACACCATAGTCAGTCCACTGGCATTGGCCAATGTATGGGGCAACGGACCAGAGGCAGCCTTTTCAAATGATGTATGTTTCATATGGAATTATTCTTTTTTTTTTGGAGAGATTTTCACTGTAGGGCGCATGCACTCGCCAGACAGACAGAGAGAGACATAGAGACAGAAAGCGAGAAATCACCCCCCAGGGGGGATGGTCACGCCGCAATCCGTTCTCCTCCATTCTCCTCTCGGGATCTTGGGCACATACGCACACGCGCCCGGCGTGAGTTTTAAGCCACTGGGTCCGGGACGCGAACCGCGGTCGACCACGTGGGAGTCCAGCAACATAGCCATTACGCTAACTACTGGTTCCCTTTCATATGGAATTATTCAACTACAAAAAACTCTGGAGAGTTCTCATCATGGTCCATTAGTTGCTTCTTAGATGTGAATTCTTTTCTGTCTTAAATCTCTCTGTGTCCCCCCAGAGATTTTTGGATCACTGGGAATTGGGTCAAGTATAAGAGTTTTCCTTAGAGTGAAGTCCAGAACTTCCAGAGATTAACCTACAGATGTTCAGATAAAGAAGGGACATGTGGGGAACCAGCAGTTGGTGTAATGACTATGTCACTGGACTCCCATGCAGTCGACTGTAGTTCGAGTCTTGGACCCGGTGGCTTAAACTCACACTGGGCATGTGTGCATGCGTACCCAAGATCCCGAGAGGAGAATGGAGGAGAAGGGATTGCAGCATGGCCATCCTCCCTGGGGGGTGATTTCTCGCTTTCTGTCTGTCTGTCTGTCTTTCTGGTGAGCGCACACAGCCTATAGCAAAAACCTCTCCTTCAAAAAAGAAGAGACATGTGTGTCCTGATGGTAAGAGCCTGTGTTATCGATTTATAGAAGGTCAGGATTTTGTAATTGTTGAATCGCTAATTTATTGATCCCAGATATGATTACTACATGCTTTCTGTACCTATCAGGCTGGTTGTACAATTTTTATATATGCAAAGTGGAAATTCTATAGTATTGATTCTCTGTTTGATTAATCACATCTGTCTCTGACATTCCATTCATCTGGCTATAGTTTTACTTAGCTGGAAGTTGGACAACACTGATATGCTGATCCTGATAAAAACTGTAGATCCTTGAAGTCAGGTGGTTCTTACTGGTACTGATAAATTGTTATGCCAGAACAAGGACTCAGGGTCCTCTTTAAGACACACTTGCTACAAGACTAATACTATTAATATGTATAGAAAATGAGCTTAATGGTTCACTTTATTCTTTATTTATGGTTATTTCTAATATCCTTTATCCCCTTTTCTTCACCAACCCAGTTTAGCTAGTGATAACTACAAATGGGTGTAGCTTATGCCTATTAACATGGAAGCTCATGTTAAGCTGACACCATTTTTTGGTAAATTTTTTATACCTTAAAGAACATGTGCTAAGTATTTTACATCACTGATATCCATTTAATATATGCATACATGGAAACATAGCATTTAAAATATATACATTTATCTAAAAATGCATCACATAATATGGAAAAATTCCCAACTGAAAAAGTTTCAATCACCATGTTAATTGGAGTAGGCATTCTGATCCACTAGTAAATTCTAAAATAAATTTAAAGGACTCTAAATAAAGACACCAAACTACCAAAATTTTGGAATGTGTTTATTTCATTATTATTACTGTTATTATTATTACATTATACTGGGCTGTCAGAAACAGTCATGATGTATTTTTCTGTTTTTCTATGCAAAAATACGTCATGACTGTTTCTGACAACCCAATACAGTTATTTTATTTCCATTTACATTTTATCATCTTGGTGCAGTGGCACAGCAGTTGTGCACCACTCTGCAATGCTGGAAGTCATGTGGAAGGTCAGGGTTCAGTTCCTATCTCAGCCTATGTGAACAAGTACTTGTGATCTTGGCTGGGGGGGAAGGCTGGGAGGAGGACTGTGGCATGAGACCTTATTGAGGATACTGATCTTTTTCTGTCTTTCATGAGACGAATAGATAAACTTAAAAACCTTAAATTATCATCTAAATAGAAAAAATAAAACAGATTTGAAAAGAGATCACTGAAAGAATAAGTGATATGATAGACAGTAAAACAATTTAAAACATAAATGACCTGTTAAGAAAAACAGTCCAATGTCTGCAGTCAAAGCCAAGAGAATAGGTTGAACATAAGAAGTAGAAAGCTTACCCTACATGCATGAAGATTGTCAGTGGTTAAGACTGTCTCAAAAATAACCTCAGCTGAGTAAGTTATGAAAGTGCAAAAACCAAAGAGGAATGGAGACAAAAGTTAAAAACAAAGGACAGTCAGCTTGCTTGCCTCTCCCAGAAAGAAATTACATGATAAAACAGAGGAAGTCATGTTTGACTCTGTTCAATGGGTCTTAACTGAAGAGCTTGAAGACAGCATGAGAACATGTAGCTTCAGCTCCATTTCATTTCTAAGTCTACTTTTGGTTGCATGTGTATCTATATATACACCTACACACATAGTGTCATTTCACTGTTAAAAGAGGTTAAATGTATCTTTAAGTGTATCTTGTTATCCAAAATAGGATTTTTTTTCTTTTGGAAAATATTTCTATAAGGCAAGATGTCATTCTGACAAATATTAAATTGTATAATAATTTGAATAAAGACAGTGTTTATGCATATTAAGGTATGGGGAGACTCTGCCATCCTTAGAAGCAGATCCTCCCTCAAATCTTCAAGGAAGGGGACCAGCAGTTAGCGTAATGGCTATATCGCTGAACTCCCATGTAGTTGACCATGGTTCGAGTCTCAGACCTGGTGGCTTAAACTGACACCAGGCATGTGTGCGTGCGTGCCCAAGATCCGGAGAGGAGAATAGAGGAGAAGGGACTGCAGTGTGACCAACACCCCTGGGGGTGATTTCTCACCCTCTGTCTTTCTGTCTCTCTGTCTCTCTCTCTGGTGAGCGCATGCACCCTGTAGAAAAAAACCTCGCCAAAAAAATAAATAAATAAATCTTCAAGGAAGGACCTGTTTTATGTGAGTGATTCGTTAAAGTACATGTTTAGAGAATAGCAAGCAGATGGTCTGGGGCAGTTATTTAGTTAACTATTTTATTTTTACTGAGTAGTATGTACCATCTGAAGGAAGGCACAGAATAGTTCTAGTAAATGGAAATTATTTCTAGAGTTTGTTTAAGGAAAAGAAAGGAACAATGAAGCAATAGACCAGGAAGAGAAACTTAATAAGGAAGATAGAGATGTCTTAAACAGAATTTAAATTTCTGTTGTGTAAATAAGTGAGTCTTCTCTTCCACCTCATGAAATATTTGGTAAAATTTTCCAGATCAAATTAAGGCTTGTGGAAGTGGAGTGTATTGACTATAGCCTTAAGTTGGGTACAGTAAAAAGACTAAGCTACCACAACTGGGACACAGAGAAAGGAGTAATTCTCTCATTGCTGTGACAAACATGTAACCAGGCAACTTAGGAAGATGTATCAAGGAAGTGGTTGCATAAAAATGGTACAACAAAGTTAAACTTGCCAAAAGAGCACATTATAAACTAATCTTTAGTAGAAATGGGTCACAACTCAAGTCAGTTAGACAAAAGCTTTGTGATTGTAATAAAAACAAAACAAGACAAAACAAAATTGGGAAAGAGGGGCCAGCAGATGGCAGGGTGGCTGACCATGTTTTGAGTCCTGGACCCAACAGCTTGAAAATCATGCCAGGTTCATGTACATATGTGTCCAAAATCCTGAGGAGAATGGAAAAAAAGGGATTGCAGTATGGCCATTATCCTAGGTCGTGGTGATTTCTCACTTTCTTCTTCTCTGTCTCTCTCCAGTGAATGCATGCACACTATGGAAAAAAATCTTAAAAAATAAAAATTAAAATAATTTGGGTGGGGACCAGCAGGTGATGTAATGCTTATGTCGCTGGACTCCCATGTGGTCAGTCACAAATTGAGTCGCAGACCAACAGCTTAAGACTCACTCCGGGCACGTGTGTGTATGTGCCCAGGCTCCCAAGAAGAGAGTAGAAGAGAAGGGATTGTGGTGTGGTTGTCCCCCTGGGAAGGGGTATTTCTCACTCTCTGTCTCTCTCTGTCTCTCGGGGGAGCACACACACACCCTATAGTGAAAATCTTATAAAATAATAATAATAATTTGGAAAGGCAAACAAACAGCATTTCTTTTCCCTGTGTGAAGAAGACTTGTCACATTATTTAGTTTTAAAGTAATAAAATAATTACTCAGTTCAGACATATCTTAAAACTATGGAATTTGTGAAGCCTATGATACTATAATATAGAGAAGGCAAGCAGTAAATTTCAAAGAAATTGAAACAGCATAATCTACGTTAGTCCATGTATTAGTTCGTTCAGGCTGCCAAAAAATCCTGCCATAACAGACTCAGTGGCTTAAATGACAGAAATTTATTTTCTCACACTTCTGGAAGTTGAAAGTCTAAGATAAAGGTGCTGACAGAGTTAATTTCTCATGAGACATCTTTTTATTACTTGCATGGTCACTTTCTCATTGTATTCTCTCATAGTTTTTCCTCTGTGTGCATGCAAGCAGGAGAAGTCTCTCATATCTCTGTGCCTTTTCCTATTCTTATAAGCTTATCAGTCCTATTGAAATAAGACCCTACTCGATGACTTCCCTTAACGTTTATTACTGCATTTTAAATTCTATCTCTAAGTATGGTCATACCGGGGATTAGGACTTCAAAGTATGCATTTGTGGGAGGCCACAGCTTATTTCATACCATTCTAATCTCTGCCCCTTTTAAAGTTCATGTTTTCTCTCATGAAAACTGGATTCACCTTCACCTCCACAAGCCCCAAACTTTCCATCTTTCACACTACAGCAAGAGTGATCTATTTAAAATTATTCTTTCATAACCAATGGTTAAAACTTCTCTATGTTCTACAGAATAGTCGGAGCTACTAACTGTGGCTTCTGGTCTGACTCCCTCCACAGGTCTCCCTTTTAGCATCACTCTTCACTACCCAGTGACTGTATTGGTTTGATGATGCTATTTTTCTGTATGTTCATTTGTTTATTACTGACATACATGAACAATTTCGTTTCCCATAAATCTGTTTTCTCAGCTACTCCTCCATTCAAGAGTGGTTTAGCAGATTAGGCCTTGTAAACACATTATTTATGTTTACATAACACACTATGTTTCAGTTATTTTGGGGAAAAAAAAAAAAGCCTTTCTTGTAAACTTCTGTGTTCATTTCTAAACTTTAGCACAACCATTAATAGTGTCATAAATTTCAATATTTAAGTAAAAATATAAAGTCAGAAGAAATCGATCTAGATTTCCAGACCCTAGAAAACTATATATTTTTTGAAGAATTATTTCATTTAATTTTATTCATCCTTATTATTTCTTTTTAATTTGACCAGAAAGAGATACAAAGAGAAAGGTAGAGAGAGGGAAAGTGAAAAAGCAAGCTGCCAGATCCAGGACTTGAACTGTGGTCGGTCATGTGGGAGTCCAATGCCACTTGCCAGCCCGAAAACTTTATTTTTAAAAGTAACTGAAATGTGAAAATAGAGTCTGTTAACTTGTCTGCTAATACATTTCTCTTCTCACACTACCTTTTTATGAATATATGGCATAATGGCTTCCTTTAACAGAAGTTCTAGACTAATGCTATCCCCTAATACTGTATGCAAAATCATAGATATATTTCATATCTGCACAGTCTAATATGGTAGTTGCTAACTACCTCTGGTTCTTGAATACTTGATGTGTTTCTAATGCAACTGAGAAATTAAATCAATAATATCCTTAATTTTAGTTAATTTAAACTTAAGTTACATGTGGCTAATGGCTACGCTTTTGAACATTGGGGTAGACTTTATGAATATTTTCTCAAAAAGTGTGGTTCTCTTGAGAAAAGAAACGTGATACCTCCCAAAAGTTTGTGGTCAAAAGGAAAAAATTATGTTTTAAATGTATTGGTTTCTTTTATGAAAGAGAGAGGAGCATACCTTCATGCTGGGTCCTCATACTGTCATCCACCTCCAACTTTAGGTAGCCTAAGATCATGGACATATATGTGCTTGGCATGTTCAAGGAAGTCTCCACATGAGAACATGGAACCTTCTCATGTTGGCTAGCCTATCAGAGCATTTCATTAACACTGTGCTACTGTCTAATCTCATATTTTTATTTTGATTTAAAGGGTAACAGTAACACTGTGTTACTGTCTAATCTCATATTTTATTTTGATTTAAATGGGATTATACATGATATACTTCCATTTAAATAGCACCCTTTATTCAATGGAATACTGTTAATTGAATTCTTTCTCCTGCACAGAACAAGTGGTGGCTTATAAAGACTGAATAGCAAGTGAAGAATTCAGTTTTTGAAAGATTATGATGATGATGTCATTTAGTTTACTGCATTTAGGAGAGTCATTAATCAAGAATATTTCCAAAAAAGGAAGGAACCTAGTGTTCTAAAGAAGCAGGGAAACAATAGATCTTGAGGAAGGATGGAAATGGGCCTCACCCAAATGTCTGAAAGGGCTAGAGGTAGGAGGATGCAAGATCAAGATGTTCCTTTGCCTATCCATTTCCTGGATCACAAAAGATTAGGGGAATTTCGCAATCGCCTCTGCTTTCTAGGGAAATAGAGATGTATAAGTATCTGTGTATATAAACACACAAAAAAAGTCAAGAATTCAAATTTTACAAATTTTATCTCATCATTTCCTCATTCTTATACTCCAAAGGTCTATGAAGTCTGGGGTAAAAGTTTTAGCTCATATGATTTTCTACCAAATTTGAAGGGGGGATTTTTATTCAGCTGTTTTCTCAGGAGAAATCAAATCACATATTTTAAAATTTAAGAGAACCAAGTGTTTAGAATCAAACTGACATATTTATTGACTATCAATTATATACCAAAGAGTAAGTAATTTAGTATAATTTGTTTCATTTTGTTATATCAATAATTGTCATATTTTATAAAAAAAAAAAAAAAGAGAACCAAGGCTATATTTTTTTTTTTTTTTTTTTTTTTTT
>NW_006200449.1:770555-826449 GCF_000334495.1 Tupaia belangeri chinensis
GAAACACAGAAAGTGAGAAATCCCCCCCCCCCCCGGGAGGATGGCCACGCTGCAATCCTTCTCCTCCATTCTCCTCTCAGGATCTGAAGCATGCACGCACACACGCCCGGTGTGAGTTTTAAACCACCAGGTCCAGGACGGGAACCGCGGTCGACTACATGGGAGTCCAGTGACATAGCCATTATGCTAACTGCTGGTCCCAAGAACCAAGGCTAATACTTTTTATGTGATGTGTTCTATTTATGTTTGGACTTTCTATTTCCGTATGCAATTAGAAATTAGTAATGTCAGCATTGTATAGCCACAATATTACCTAAGATCAGCTCAGTCCTGTCATTATATATACTAACCCACTTGAACTTTGGTATTAGTGGATAATCCAGTGCTCACCCTAATGTTTCTGCAATCGCCACAGCAGTTATTATCTGTGGTCTCCTCAATTCATAGTTCTCATTTCAGACAATTCTGTTAATGGAGCATTTCACCATACTCCACATTTATATACTATCCCTATTCTGAAACACATAAAACTAAATTTCTATGTTAAGCCTTTTGCTTGAATTATGCACTCATACAAGAACACACACAAAAATATACTCTCATGCTTTCCTGTGTGAACAGAATGATGTCTTTGGGTATGATTATTTCTCTATTTATTCATTAAAAATCCTATTTTGATGAATTTACATTAATCTTGCATTGATTGATAAGTTTTTCATTTATTAATGGTGATTCTAAATGTATGAATCTGAATTACTGTTACTTGTCATAGTTCATACATTGTCAAGGTCGTAGGAAAGTTATATGTACAACACCTTTATATATATTCAAGTAATTGATAGTTGGATTGTAACTCGACTGATTTTGATTAAGGGGCATCCTTGTAAAAATGAAGAAACAAACAAAACTTATATTCTAAAAAAAAATTAGACATCACAAAAGTATTACGTTATTATCTTCTTTTTTCATGTAGGCTAGTCTCTTTTCTTGCAGTTCTTAGCTCTTTTTGATTTGGTAGATTCTCAATGGGCGTTATTAGTTTTCTGGCTTCCTGTTTGAGATTAGTAGCAAAATGCTCAATTAGCACAATGCATGGCAGAAGATTTTCTACTCAGGCTAGGAAGAGAATTTGTTGTCGATTATAGATGTGCTTAAAGTGATGGTTTGCATTCACTCTTCTTTAATGTCAAGGAACTTTATTTCATTAGAATTCTATTTTGAAGGAAGTAGTATTGGTATTTCTAAATAAAAATCTAAATGTCATTGAAGTGATTTTTTTTCCATATAATAATATCTTATCATGAAATAGTTCTTAACTTTTTAATAATTCCCAAAATATTTTAAAAATTTATTTTTAAAATTAGTAAACGTGTTATCTAGACTTAATAAATAGGAATGGCTAATTCTTTTAACATTAATATTCTAAAAATAATAATAATATTCTAAGGAACCCAAATAATAATATTCTAAATAACTCTTTAATAATTTAACATACTTGCTAGAAAGAAAAATAAGTTTATTTATTAGAAATCCATTAGAAATTAAGTCAAATTAAAAACTTCACTAAAAATGAAATTAAGTTTAAAACTTAGTTATTATTTTCTAAAAGAAGATTAGCCAAAATCATATCAGTTTTATTTTTCTTAGATAAGTTTCTTTACCTTTCTGGCCTCATTTTCTTCTGAAAGACTTAATGGTATCCATGCCTCAATCTTCTAGTTAGGAAAAAAAAAAAAAGATTCTAGTTAGAATAAAAGATTCTAGTTAGAAAAAAAAAAAAAAAGATTCTAGTTAGAATAAATAAATTAATAATTGAAATCATTTAACACAGTAAACAATTCTATTACCTGCTTAAAATCAGGGATTAAGATTGTTATTGTCTAATTAAACTAGACTATTATATAGAAGAAACAATCAATTTTGTAAATGTTATACAATTTGACTTATTTTTATAATTGGTAAATAAAACTGTAGGACCAAAATATAGCTCTCTAAAGAATTACAACACTTTGTAAAAATGAAGGCATGTACAATGGGAATGTACTGTAGGCATTAGAAAGTCTTCTTGAGATTGGGATCAGGATAAGCTTCTTGCAGGGGTTGCTTGAAACAAAGGGGATTCCAGGCAGACGGAAAAGTGCTAAGAGTCGTGTAAGCTGGACCTACCTGAGATTTACAGTGCCCTGAGCAATATACAAATGGAGGCTCACTATAGATGTAGTTATTTGAAACTTATACGTTTGCATGTTTCATAATAATCTTGCAGTTCAAAAACAAATTCATGATGCTTGAACTCTGCAGTTCTACACTATAACATGGCCTATAGGGAAATCCGGATTTCTTAACTGTCCCCTTCCTAGCTCTACAATAGCTTCCTTGCTAACAACATCAGCCCAGCCCATTTGTCCCATCACTGTTTTTCTACACCACAAGCAGATGCCCCTTGGATACTTCACAGGCCTAGGAATAAGCAATCTGCCTTCAGGAGCAAGTATAAGATGAAAAGAAGATCAAGCAACCTTAAATGCTACCTCAGGAATGCTAGGGCAATTATGATCTTGGCTCAAATGTGTCATAGCCTCTGGATGGTCATATCCTGAATTCCCTATACCGTCCTTGCACCGTGGAGAGGGATATAGCTGGAAGAAGGGAGAACAAGGCCCACCAAAGAGCAGAAGCCAAGATAGGTGTTCCTGAGGCTCCCTCTAAAGTTGCATGCAATAGTGTGTCATTTATGATATCTGGAAGTGATTCTGAAGCACCATGGAGAAGGCTTTGGTGGGAGCTGAGTCTAACAGTAGAAAGACCAAGAAGAAACTGCAGTAGTCCAATATAGGTAGAGAGTAGGAGTAGAAGGATTCCAGAGACATTTAGATGGTATGATGAATAGTGCTCAATGAACAGCTAAATCCTAGAGGGAGAGGAAGTATTAGGAACTAGGAAGAATTTGAGCTCTTTTTGTATCATTTTGTAGGGAAGCTGATAAATGGAAAAAATAACTTAACTCTAGAATTCCCTCTGCTGCACTGTTCTCTCTATCAGGTTGTAAAGAGTGTAAATGATAATCTAGAAATATGGCTATCATTTTACAGTTTGATTATAGTTTACTAAAAAAAATCAGTATTATTTTTTTAAATCTTTATTTGTATGAGAGATAGATTATTTGGAGACGTGTTTATTTTTGTTTCTAGTTATGTATAACTAAAAGATATAAACACATATAATTTGTGTAGATAGCTTTGTTGTCATTGTTATTCTAGCTGCCCTCAGTGCATATGCTTGTCAGAGAGAAATGGGGTGAGAGAAGAAATAACCCCTCAATAGGGTGTGTCATGCTGCATTTCTTTCCTTTTCATCTCTCCATTCTGTGAAGACCATGGGCGCATGCACACACACACACACACACACACACACATGCACATGCACTTTTGGTGTGCTTTTCAAGTCACCAGGCTTGAAAATCATGTGGAATCTGGCTCCCTTAACAACTAGTCTGTAAGACCTGCCCTGGTGTGGTAGTTTTAAATCCCCTCAATACACAACTACACAGTAGTTATGTTAATTTAAAATACTATTAGTCATAATTACTAGACTGAATTCCTTCTGTTTCACCTCATTCACTAAGTTTGTTGAACATTCTCTTGAACCCATCTTGACCCACTAAATTGTGGATAAATACCTTTAACTTGCTCTTCCTCCAGTCTAATAAACACTCTATGAAAGTCAAATAAATTGTCTTTAAACTAAGCTTATGATGATGATGACTGTTGAATTGGAGAGAAATTGTTTAATTATTTATGTAAATTTAATTATGCCAGTTTAAGTAGAGGGTTGTCATAAATATTAGTCAAACAAAAGATAATTATTTGAATGGCATTACCTTTAATAAAGCAACATAAACAGACTACACTAATTAGGAACTAAAATGCATACGCTGTGAACTTAATATGAAATTTTCAGTTACGCTATTGCTTTGTGTAAGTTGATAAAGTAGAGTTTATTATTGCTGCCCTCATTAAAATAAAACCCTCCTTATAGCACTTATAATGCTGGACTCCTACAGATAACATTATAATGAGGGTATGATGCATTTTGATTGAGTTACCACAAGGGAGACATTTAATTTAATTAAACTGGTCTTCATTAAAGTATTACATTCAAGTAAGGTAATTATATGGCACATACTGTATGGGAGAAATCCTGCTGTTTTAAAGGGAGAACACTCACAATAGACAGGCCACAATTTTATTATAGAAACCTTTTCTCAATAATTAACCTGTGACTTGAGCATAATGATATAGTAGACACAGTAACATTCTTCATGCTTTAGTTCTTAAAATAAATAGCATCTTAGATGTATAAATCTGTACACATAGCATGTGTACTGTGGTCTTCTTGTTTACTCGCCTGACACAGGGAGGGCTAGATAGCTCTCTGGAATCTTTTATAGGGTACAAGTCCCATTCATGAATGCTCCACCTTCATGACCTAGATGACCTCCCAAAGGTTCCTCCTCCTAATACTATCACCTTAGAGGTTAGGTTTCAAATATGAATTGGGGCGCAGGACACTGACAATCCATCTAATGTCTATATCCTTGTCTATAACTACTTCCTGTTTCTTCAGCTCCCCTCTTAATCATTACTTTTTAAGTTTCTTCATTCTTTTCCATGATAAGACACAGAGAGAATGCTAATGGGGTTTGGAAAACTTGATCCATCCCCAGCCTTCATAAAGACCCAGTCATGCACAAGCATGTGCCCAATGTACTCAGGGAAATCTCCAGACTTGAAGCAGAAATTTCCCATGTCAGATTGCTTTGCAAAGCTTCACATTGACCACTGTGCCACTGTCCTACTGTCCGGCCTCTCATTATGTTTTACATGAATTTCCTCCTTTGGATCTTACTCTCTTGTTAAAAAGGCACCAAATTGGGTCTTTGTTTGGTTTGCCTGTACCAATTTATTAATGTATTGGAGGAATTAAGGTCTGAGTTAAGTGCCCAGTTGAGTGATGTTGTACCATTGTGAAGGTTCATTGAGTAATAGATTATTTTCTTCAAAATGGAAACAATTATATTGATCTATCCCAAGCCAGGCACAAATTACTGAAATGGCCTATTATACTTACTCATCTACCCACTGCTGTTTCTACTGTTTAAGTCTATATGAATAATTTTCAAATCTGTTCTCTTCCAAAGAGGATCCAAATCTTATTTCTTCTTTCTTTTTCCTTCCTTCCTGCCTTCCTTCATGCCTGCCTGCCTTCCTTCCTTCCTTCCTTCCTTCTTTCCTTCCTTCCTTCCTTCCTTCCTCTGTGAGTCCTTTCTTCTTTCTTTGCCAGAGGGTATGCACACTCACTGGAGATAGATAGAGATAGATAGAGACAAAGCAGGGCGAGGAGGGACACAGAAAGTGAGAAAGCACCCCATGAGGAATTGTCATGTTGTAATCCCTTACCCTTCATTTCTCCCTTTTTTGGAGATTTTTGGAACACAGGCACAGGGACCTGGCATTTGTTCACCTGGGACTCAAACCATATCATTGGCCATGTTAGATCCAATCCCCTTGACTGCCTTGCCACAGGTTGGTTCAATTCAGATCATATTTCTACTGATCTTCTTTATCTCTCTGCTTATATGTTCAATAGGCATCTTAAAATAATCATATTTTTAATCAAATCTAATATCTCCTTCTTTCATAAACATCTCATAATACTGTGTGAGGTTCTTTCTTGGTTAATAACATAATTATTTACCTGGTATCTCAAACTGGAATCTTAATTACCTCTGCCTCATCTCTTGTACTCTAACAGTGTATTGAATGGACCATCAGCAGACTTACTCCTTCCTTGTCTCTGCCCACTTCCCTTCCCACTAATGGTGCTTTATTGTAGACTTAGGGCATCTAATATCATGACTGTTGGCAGCACAGGCAGCAGGGGCATACAGCTAGTCTCTTCACATCGGGTCCTTCCTCTAAACCCATTAACTTGGGTTTAATGCTGTCAGGTCACTGTCATAGAATTTTTAACAATTTCAGGGCCAGCAGATGATATGGTGGCTAAGGCAGTGGTTTACCTAATGGCCCCCTGCTGTTCAAGTCTTGTACCTGGTGATTTGAAACTCATGCTAGGTGGTGTTTGTGTGTTTCCAAAATCCTAGGAGGAGAATGGAGGAGAAGGGATTGCAGAATGGCCATCCCCCAGGGAGTAATTTCTCACTTTCATTCTATCTCTCTAGGGTGAGCACACACTCCCTATGGCAGAAACCTAAAAGAAAAAAAGTATTTATTTTTTCTTTTTTTGAGAGGTTTTTGCTATAGGGCACATTCGCTCACCGGAAAGTCAGAGAGACAGAGAAACAGAAAGTGAAAAATCACCCCCCACACACACCGGGGGATGGCCACGCCACAATCCCTTCTCCTCCATTCTCCTCTCAGGACCTTGGGCATGCACGCACACACGCCCGGTGTCAGTTTAAGCCACCAGGTCCAGGACTCAAACCGCGGTTGACATATGTCATGGAAGTCCAGTGACATAGCCATTACACTAATTGCTGGCTCCCTAAAAGTATTTCTTAATAATTCCATCTTTGAATTTATGTTTTCTAAGTAGAGGATGAAAAGATAATGGAGCAGAGACCAGCAGTTAGCGTAACGGCTGTGTCGCTGGACTCCCACGTAGTCGACCACGGTTCGAATCCCGGACCCGGTGGCTTAAACTCATGCCGGGAACGTATGTGTGCGTGCCCAAGATTCCGAGAGGAGAATGGAAGAGAAGGGATTGCGGCGTGGCTATCCTCCCTGGGGGGTGATTTCTCGCTTTCTGTCTCTCTGTCTGTCTGGCGAGCGCATGCGCCCTATAGCAAAAACTTCTTCCCCCCCCCCAAAAAAAAAGAAGAAAAGATAATGGAGCAGAGATGGAGTCTCAGCTCACGGTGGTTCACCTCCTGACACGGCAGGACCCTCTCAAAAGCTTTCAGACACCTGCCCTGTGCCTCCTTAAAATGGTGCATGGCAACAACTCTCCCTGGCCGAGGCTGCCAGAACCCCCTCGGTGTTCACCATGCATCTCCTCCATTTCTAACTAGCGAAATCTCTCTGACATGCTGCTGCTTATATCTCTGATATAGGTTTAAGTACCTGTTTCCATTGTTTATATACTCTCAATCCTCAACCCTCAAGCTCAAAATCTAAATTGTAATGATTTGTATGTGCCCAGGCCTAGAATAACACTTAAATGTACTGAGAGTTCAGCATAGGTTCTTGGCTCTAATTGCTTGTCCATTAAAAGTTAATGGCATTTCATTGCCAAACAAACGAAGTCCATTTTTTTTATATGAATCTAGAATTGCATACAATTATTAAAATACTGAAAGGACACAGAAAGAATTGATTTTTCAAAACTATAAAACCCTACATTAATTTGATTAACTTCAATGAAAATACCTTTTTTGATGATCTTATTAATTATATTTCATATCGTGGCAAAGCCCAATTAACCCCTTTCAAATATAAATTTACTTGTTAAGAGTACACATTTAAAGATTTATTACATTGGGGGCTCAAAATCATATGCTCTTGTGTAACAAAAGTAATTTCAACCTATCTTTTTGATAGAAAAGATTTAGTTTAAAGTATTTATCTAGATTATAACTAAAAGTCTTGTTTACTTTCAGTAAGAATTTATAAATAACTTATTCAGACTAACTCTTTTCTTAATATGAGTAATATTTTTTACAGAAATGTATTGTTAATTCAACTACTGTACAGGCTATTTAGAAAATAACTTCGATCCATAGGCGTTGGTAACATTTTCTAAGAAATATGATGTAATATATTGAGTTTTAAAATATGCCTATACTTTTCCACCAAGCCCCAGTGGAAGTGTCTCTTTTATCAGATATATTCTATACCCATTTATTTAACTGTTCATTTATGGCATGAATACACATTTGAAGAGTTTTGAAATGTGCATTCTAAATTTTCCTTTTGCTTTTATGTTTATGGCCATTAGATTTTGTAAAGAGAGCAGTGTGCAGGAGGTGACCTTGTTTTCTTCCTTTGTACGTATTCCTTCCAACAGCATTCATTTCATGGGGGGTTTAAAAGCTCTTGTATTTTATAAAATGTTATTCACAGCTCAATTTCTTAAAAGTTCGAAATAGAAATCAAACTACCAACTATTTTTATTCATTGCACAATTTTTTCTCATCTCGCTTTCTTGGCATACAGTAAAGTAAATGTTTTATAATATAATGATATATATTCCAAATAAATACTAAAAGGCAGGTGGAATGTACAAGTAAGAATGTAAGAAAATAGGGACATTGATAATAATTGAATTTTAAGTTTTATATTAAAATAGCAACTTATGGTTTTACAAATTGCGTTAGTGAGCAGAATCTCTTTTGAAATTTATAAAACCTGGTGGAAACTGAGGTTCAAGGAGGGTATTTAGTTTGCTCAGACCTTGAAAGTGAAAGGACAAGAATTCCAACCCAAATCTTTCGACATAGTGTCTAGTTCTCTTCAGCTACTCCATATGGTTAACAATTATTAGATATAGTTTCCTTTTCCTCCCTTCCAAACTTAGAATTCCTTCAAAAATTAATAAAAGATTGTGAAAGTGAAATTAGAAGATAACATATACTTAAGCTTTCTATAAATACCACACCCTTTCCATGTAATGAATGAAGAAGATTTCTTCTCTGGATTTATTTCAGAAGTGTATTTAAAAAATGCTTTCCAATACTGCAGTGCCACTTTACATTTCAGATCAGTCTGAAAATAGCCGCACACTGTGAGAGTTAAAATTTCTTGTATTTTATCAGTGTACATTGATAAAAATGACTGATTGTTTTCATTTGCCCACATGAATTCTAGAATATCTATGCGTTTATTCCCTAATCCCCAGGATCTTCATTTATAAAATGGAGATAATAATACCTACATTAAGAAATAAATACAATTAGGGGGCCAGCAGTTAGCATAATGGCTATGTTGCTGGACTCCCATGTAGTCAACCGCAGTTCGAGTCCCGGACCCGGTGGCTTAAACTCACGCGGGGCGCTTGTGCATGCGTGCCCAAGATCCCAAGAGGAGAATGGAGGAGAAGGGATTGCGTCGTGGCCATCCCCCCTAGGGGGTGATTTCTCGCTTTCAGTCTCTCTGTCTCTGTCTGTCTGGCAAGTGCACACGCCCTGTAGCAAAAACCTCTCAAAAAAAAAAAAAAAGAAAGAAATACAATTACAGGGATATAATCACAATATTTGAAAAAAAAATGTTCAATAAATGATCATTAAAAAGCATGAATACAGCAGAAATTTCTGTCAGCTAGCATGAAAGTTTAGGAAATGAAACACGGTGGATACTTTTTAGATTTTTGCTGTAGGGTGTGTGTGCTCCTCAAAGAGGGACGCTGAGAGGGAAAGTTAGAAATCACCCTCTAGGGAGGATGGCCATACTGCAATCCTGTCTCTTTGAATTTTCTGTTAGGATTTTGGGCACTCCTGCCCGCGTGATTTTCAAACTGCCAAGTCCGGGACTGAAACCACAGTTGGCCATGTAGGAGTCTGGTGTCTTAATCACCATGCCATCCTCTGGCCCGATAGATCCTGTTTTAAATATTTGATGCACACTGTTCTCATTTGTTTGTTTGTTTTATTTTTATTTTTTTACAGGGTGTATGCACTCACCAAAGAGAGACATAGAATAGAGAGAGAGAAAAAGGGAGAAATTACCCACCAGGGAGGATGGCCATGCTACTGTCCTTTCTCCTCCAGTCTCCTCAGGATTCTGCAAATGCCTGGTGTGATTTTTAAGCCACTGGGTCCAGGACTCTAACTGTGCAGTCAGCTATATGGGATTCAGGGCCTTCACTTCCTCACTAACTGCTGGTCTGATGCACATTGTTTTGTATTTAACTTTATACTATTTTTAAAAATTCAATGCAAATCAATGTAACATAAATATAAGCTAAAAATCATATTCCATATAAATGGCATAAAATTCATTTCTGATTATATGAGCCAAACTTCAAAAGCTTACAGTCTTTGGAAATTTATTTTGTTCTATGAGAAAAGACTACCTTTTCTCCCTTTCCTATTTTATAATTTCTTATATACATATAATTGTTGTATATCTTGTGGCGGCAGAACATGGATTTTCAAAACATGCATGCATTGTGCAATAATCAAATCAAAGATAATAAAATATTTGTCATTATCAACATAGAAAACCATAATATATATATATATATATATATATGTGTATATATTATATATAATATATATAAATGTTTTATATGTATTATGTTATTTGTGTGTGTGTGTATATATATGGTATTCTATATATATTATGATGTTTTTTATATATATTATGTTATGTGTGTGTATTTATATATAAAACATATATATATATATAGAACACCAAACATATATTATTTTTTAATGGTGTTTTATTTATATCTCAGATTGGCTATGTCTTTTTTACTCAATCTCAGTATGCCATTCCATGATTCATTTGCCCTGTCTGCCTGAATTTCTATGTCTGTTAACTGCTTATTTCCTAATTATGTCTTGTCCTTCCCACCCCCGTGTCCCCCCATGTAGTCTCTAGTATCTATAGTTATCCTCTCTACTATGTGTCTTCAAAATTTTTAATTTCTGTCAATGAATGCAGATATTTGATATATATTGAGCAAAGACCTACAGTGTTTTTCTCTCAGTCTGGTTTATTTCTCTTAGCATTACATTTTCTGAATTTGACTACTTTATATGGATGACACAATCTCATTATTCTTTATGACTGAGTCATATCTGATTCTGTCATATGTGCCACATTTTTTAATCCAGTCATCACTTGGAAACTTAGATAGATGCTACCTTTTAGTTATTGTAAATAATGCTGCAATAAACATGATATACAAGTGTCTTGGCAGCTGAGCAACTTTCCTTTGGGTAAATACCCAGGGTGGGATTACTGGGTCTTGTAGTGATTCTTTCTGCAAAATTCTGATGAAACTTCATATTGTTTTCCACATGGCTATACTTATTTAGATTTCTGCCAACAGTGCAGGAGGTTCTCTTCACAGCCTTGCCAGCAATTGGGGTTCTTCGAGTTTTGATCATAGCCATTCTGACTACTGGATGATATTGATTTGCATTTGCCTTATGGTAAGAGATGCTGAACATTTTTTCATATACTTTTGGTCCATTCACAGGTCTTCCTTCGAGAGCTGTCTGTTTAGATCGATTGCCAATTTTTTAATTATTAGTTTTTCTACAAGTAAACTACTTGAAATCCCTATGTATTGCAGTTATTAATTCTTTATCTGAACTATATTTACAAGTATTTTCTCCCATTCTGTGGGATATCTCTTTACTTTACTTGTTGTTGTGTTTGCTGTGCAGAAGCTTTTTAATTTGCTGTAATTCCACTTGTCTATTTTTGGAATGTTTTTCTGGACTTTAGGAGTCTCATTTAAGAAATATTTACCTATTCCAATATCTAAAGTGTTTCCCCTGCATTTTTTCTCAAATTGTTTTGTAGTTTGAGGCTTAAGGTTAAGATCTCTGATGCATTTTGAGTTGACTTTTGTTAATGGTGAGAAATAAGAGTCTATTTTCATTTTTCTGCAGGTGGCTATCCTGTTTTCCCAGCACTATTTGCTGAAAATACTTTTCTCTCTGCCCTGTAATTGTCTTGTTTCCTTTGTCAGAATTAGTTGTCTGTGATTTTTATTTGTTTTATTTTCTGGGTTTTCTGTTTTATTCCATTGGAATATGTGTCTGTTCTAGTACCATGCTGTTTTGATTATGCCAGCTTTGTGACATATTTTGAGATCAGTTAATGAGATGACTCCAACTTCATTTTGTAGTATCTCAATGATGATATACAGTCGTTTATTATTTCAGACAAATTTTTATGATTTTTTTTATTTCTGTGAAGAATATTACTGATAATTTGATAAAAATTGCATTATACTTAGTGATAAAATAATTTTAAAAAGTTAATAAGACAGGAATGAGTGGCATTTTTATCTAAAGACAATTAAATATTATCATGAATGTAGCAGAATCAGCAATTAGATGTGGAAATATCTTATTCTAAAAATATTAATTTCAATACTATAAATTATTTAGTGTTGGTAAAATAATATGAAAATTTCAAGGACAAAGTAACTTAATGACAATTTTATCAGAAAATTCTAATAGATACAGAATTCTAATTTAACTGGTTTCTTTTTAGAATAATAATACTGCCAACTGATATTTTAAGATGTAATACCTAGAAAAAAATACTAAAAATGCCAATTCTAACCATTAATTTACAAATTCCTATTTGTTGTTCAGAAAACATACTTAAAATCTCTAAAAAGGAAACTAGTTTTACAAAGTCTGCACTGAGAGAGAAACATGTGGCACACACCCTTCAATACTTTTTCTGATGATCTCTTTTACATATATAATCATTTATAAATGGTGCTATGTATTCTTCTCTGTTCTTGTTACCCATGATACTCTGCTGATGGGAATCTCCACCCAGGGTGGGAGGATCCTTGGCTTTGCACAGGAAAGAATTCAAGAGCAAGCCTTTAAAAAAGGGAAAAAAAAACAGGTTTATTTCAGAAAGCATACAGAGCAGATTACTCCAAGGATGGAGCCTCCCTGTGAGAGGAGATGAGTGAACAGTTTCTTTTCCTCATCTGGTGGACAGGATCAGGGATTATGCCTCGGATGAGCTGTCACTGTCTACTGCTTCTCTGAATGCAAACCTCACAAGGAATGGGATAACTGTTATCCAAAAGGAAACATAGAGAGGCTGCCCCATTGGCAGGGCGGCTCTGAGCTTGGGTGGGTATCTGGCTTACATGGCTTGGCTTTATGCTGCTCTAAGTAAAGGGCAGTTTATTCATGGCTTTTCTGGCGAAGGAGTAGTGGTTTTCCTGGAACAACTGTCCCTCCCATTTTCCGACCTTATTAGGGCAGTGCCAGTGGTTTTCATGGTAATTGTGCACTCTCATGGTGCAAGTGGAAGGTGTCATTCAACATACTAATGCAGTTCAATGAGGATATGTGTTTGAAGGTTAGACAAGGTCATTTCAGGTATTATCTTGGTTGCAGCTGGTTCAGACCCAGTGTCTTAGCCACTTCTTGCATGTCAGGTTTTACTGTTTTATTATAAGTATTTGAAATGTTTCTCCCCTGTGTCTCAGTCTTGTCTAGATACTTCTTTCTGCCCATCTCTGCTCCTTAAGCATACAATTTCAGTAGTGGAATAAAAACAAAAGTGATTATTTTTTATTTTTATTTATTTTTTTGAGAGGTTTTTTTTTTTTTTTTTGATATAGGGCGCGTGCGCTCACCAGACAGACAGAGAGAGACAGAGAGACAGAAAGACAGAAAGTGAGAAATCACCCCCCCCCCCCCGGGAGGCGGGCACCTTCTGGCGAAGGAGTAGTGGTTTTCCTGGAACAACTGTCCCTCCCATTTTCCGACCTTATTAGGGCAGTGCCAGTGGTTTTCATGGTAATTGTGCACTCTCATGGTGCAAGTGGAAGGTGTCATTCAACATACTAATGCAGTTCAATGAGGATATGTGTTTGAAGGTTAGACAAGGTCATTTCAGGTATTATCTTGGTTGCAGCTGGTTCAGACCCAGTGTCTTAGCCACTTCTTGCATGTCAGGTTTTACTGTTTTATTATAAGTATTTGAAATGTTTCTCCCCTGTGTCTCAGTCTTGTCTAGATACTTCTTTCTGCCCATCTCTGCTCCTTAAGCATACAATTTCAGTAGTGGAATAAAAACAAAAGTGATTATTTTTTATTTTTATTTATTTTTTTGAGAGGTTTTTTTTTTTTTTTTGATATAGGGCGCGTGCGCTCACCAGACAGACAGAGAGAGACAGAGAGACAGAAAGACAGAAAGTGAGAAATCACCCCCCCACGGGGGGATGGTCACGCCGCAATCCCTTCTCCTCCATTCTCCTCTCGAGATCTCGGGCACGCACGCACACGTGCTCGGCATGAGTTTTAAGCCACCGGGTCTGGGACGCAAACCGCAGTCGACTACGTGGGAGTCCAACGACATAGCCATTACGCTAACTGCTGCTTCCCCCAAAGTGATTCTTTAAAGATCCTTTCCCTGGAGTCTGATCTGGCATAGCTCTCCAATACGTATACAATGACCGTGAGCAAACTCCTCTATGCAGTGACTCATAGTACTAGCAAATAGGTTTCATAGGTAATTTACAACCTGTGTACAAATGTAACTACTTCAAAGAATCCCCAGGAAGAAAAGCACAAAGCTCATCTTTCTTTTTAGTCAACATAATCATGACTTCCAAACACAAATCTAAAACTTCAGTGTCTTTAACAATTACTAATGGAGTGGGCTGCCATTTCATTCATGATCAATTATTTTTCTGACTTATACTAGCACAAAATAACTTGTTGGAGTTTTGGTTTGTGTTTGGTTTGTAATGAGAAATTAGATTGAAATAGATGATTAAAATAAAAATGTAATGTTTTTCCATATAATTTAACGGCACATTTTTACACTCTATCTAATAAGGGGCTGTCTGTTTTCTTTGGTTGTTTGGTAGCTGATAATGTTTGTAGCCCTCATGGATGGCAACAAATTATCCAAGATGTGCCTCAGATTAATATTTCTTCATTCATTTTGTTGTCTGTACCCTTTGTGTTCTTGATCCCTCAGTTCTTTCTTGCTGCTGTTCTCCATCTGTCTCTAAGAGTCTGCTCTCTGTCTTACTGGGTTCTCAGCTTGTTGCTTCAATTAACTTTTCAATGGACCCCTGGCAGCTTCTATGGTTTCCTGCTGGTGTTTCCTATTTTCCTGCTGCTTTTTATCACTGTGCTTGGCTTTTCCCCCCCTTGTTTATGAGTAGTCAGCTGACTGAACTATTCTTTGGAGCACTACTGATTTCCAAAAAGATTTTACCACTAATTCCCCACTGATCTTTTGTTACACTTTTATTTCATTTTCTACCCAATTCTGTCTCCAGGAGGCTGGCATTATTTTGTAAGGCCCAGTGCAAGGAGGACAGCTTTTCCAAAAATTCTTAATCTAGAAGCTATTTAATTACTTTCTCTATTAAAATTGACCAAAGAGGAAGTCTGCTTCCCACTGTGTCCACCAGGGAACAATATATTTACATTTGACAAGGTGTTTATATAAATATACACTGTCTAGTTGCTGTGATGTTGGCACTTCAATTCTAAAATGTTTCCCTAGTGACTTGTTAACAACCATTGCCTTTCACAGACTTGCTCTGATATCCTGAAGGTGGTTACCTGAAAGGGAATTAATATTATTATTTACATTTTAAGGAGAATGATCCTGGTATTTCTTTGTGTCATCTAGCAATCTTCTGTGGCCTCATGTCTTGATTATTTCAAAGTCCTATTCTCAAGAGTGGTGTTCACAGTCTAGATCTAAGGAAAATTCTTCTCATTACTGAGTTTTGTAGTTTTCATGTAGAGTGTCACCCAAGAATTGCCAAGAGTTCCTCCAGGACTTATGACTCCCTAGTGGCCAATATTAAGTTTCATATCAACTCTTGGTGCTGATTTTCCTGGTACTCTCACAAAACTTCCAAAGCCTAAACAATTGCTAGGGGAAAATAAAAAGATTTTGATCAGTTCCCCAAGAAAATAATTTATTTAAAAAGTTAACTTAGGCCTAGCTGTGGTGTGCAGAGGCTGAGACACTAAGAAATAAAATAAAAAAAAAAAAAGCTAAGTCATACTCTACCTTAAACTCAAGAATTACAAATGTTTTCCTAATGGACTTTTGACCAAATGCATTAATATATGTAACAAAAAATAGATAAATCGATGTTACCACCAATGCAAAACAATGGAATGTCACTGTAGGAATTTAGGCTGTGTGGAATTTAAGTATAATAAAAGTGACACGAGCTTTAGAAGTGGACATTTTTGTGTTTAAAGGATAGTGAAGTTTTAAATTTCCCCTTTCCTCTGAAGTTTTGATAATGTTTAGTCTATAAAATTCACTAACAACCAGGTTGACAAGAAAAAGTCATACAAAATAATTTAAATGTGCACATGTGGACATGGGAGTCTCACAAATACCAGACCAAAGAAGGGCAGGTGACTGAATTAACGTTCTGTACAATACAAAATGGAGAAAGACTTGGAGGTAAGCTGTGCAGTGTGGGGAAAGGGTACAGAGGTTATCATTTTACACAGATAAAAGCTCCTAGGTAGTAAGCGGCACTTGGGAAAAATGGAAAATAGTCTATGTGAGTGTGTTGGGAGCCCAGAGAAAGCCTGCTTGCATCTTCTGCTTTTTGATGTAAAGAGATCAAACTGACAGCTTTTTAGAACTAATTCCGTACTAATTCTGTATCTCTGAATACTCATCTTAAATATGCCAAAAAAGTATACTTTGGGGGATTTTATTCTTTCTACAAAATCTAGGCTTCACCATATTTCTGTAATATAATCTCATGCAAGGTTATAGTTTAACTGTGGCTTGGAGCATATCAATGATTTCTCAAAGCCTGACTGGCTGGTTTATATTTAATAAGAGAGAAAGAGAGAGAAAGAAAGGTTCTTTTAATAAAGGCTTATTGTGCTTGCACATCAATATTGTGGCATTATTCATGATTGCTAAGACATGGAACCAACCTAAATGTACACAAACAGCTGAATGGATTGAAAAAGTGTGGTGCGTATACTCTATGGAATACTATTCAGCTATATAAAACAACATACCCTGGCATTTGATAGAAATGGTCGAATATGAAAGATTTATTGCTGAGTGGAGCAAACCAGGCTATGAAAGAGATATATTGTATGTCTCCACTTAATACATACCAACTGTCTGCACTTTATGATAGAGACAGAAAGATTGGAGGCCAGAAAAGCAGTGAAAATAGTTATGGAAGCTGGAGAAAGTGTGGAAGGAGGGTGGGAGAAGGGAAGAGTATAGGGGAGGAAAGCAGGGAGAATAAAATGGACAGGCAAGACATTTGTGGGACACAGAAATGGTTTATTACCTATTAATGATAAAGTGTATAGTATTCTCAACTGGACTGGTCTGAGATGTTTTTCATGTTGGGTAAATTCTCTTTATAAGCCAAATGATGTATATTGCTCAAATGTTTAAAAATAATAGTAATAACAATAAAATACATTTTAAAAATGAAAATTTTAAAAAAAAGGTTTACTGTTGCCATCCTCTGCCCCAACCTCCTAGTTAGCCTAGTTAGCCTAGTTAGGCACCAATGCACCCAGCCTTCTCAGGTTGGTCCAGAAACCCTGTGTGAGCATTTCCATGTCCCAAGCATCAAACATTGGTGCCCCACTGCCTGCATCAGCATGGCTGACCCTCTACTTGAACTCTTGTTCATTGCCAGTGAGACTACCCCTGTGTGATCTCTTCTAGGCCTCTGCCTTTACCTGTCCTTTTCCATATTTATATCTCTAGCCCGCACCTTCCCCATCAATGGATTCATGTAGCCAATTGTGCTTGGATGTCTCTCTATCTCCAAGGTAAATATCTAAACAATGCCTGACTCTCCACATACACGACATGATTTATGTCAATACCTCTCCATTTTAGCAAATGACAACTTCATCCGAGTGGGTCCTCAGGCCAAAACCTTTAGTCACATCATTCCTCTCTTTCTCAAGTATCTTCCATTAATTCATTAGCAAATACACTTGCTCTCATTTCAAAGTTTCTTCATAGTCTTACCAATTCTCCTCACCTCCTGTGAAAATTCCTTGCCCAACCCATTAACTGATTTTATCTGGATTATTTAAATATTCTCCATTAACTGTTGCCTGTTCTCCCTTAAGCTACTAAAGCACATTGCTTAGTGCCCCAGTCAAAGGGACTCTTAATATTTAAGATTTCTCATATCCTTAATAAAAAGTCTTTCCATTTTATTTATAGCAAAACCAAAAATCATTTTAATGGGCTGTTATCATGGTGACCATATAATTTACTATCCAAACTAAGATACTCTTCATAATGGAAAGGGGAGCTATTAATAACTACTCCCACATAACATGTGTAAGCAGGCAAAATCCCAGACAAGTAGATGTGTTCTTTTACCGTACGTTCCTACGGGATCTACCTCAGCCTCTGCAAAGTCCTCAACTTATCGCCTTTCTCTCTTCCTTTTACACATCTTGTACTTCTTAGAAGCTGTCAAGCATCCTGCTACATCAGGGTTATTTGCACTTGCAGTTCTTTGCTTGTAATACTCTCCCTTTACTTGTCTGTAGCGCTTATGCCCCGATTTTCTTTGTATTTTTGCTCAGATGTCAACTATTCAGAGCAGCCATTCTGGACAGCGTACCTATATAGCATCTTTGCCCCACCTCTGGCATAGCCTTACTCCCTTCTCCTTTATAATTTTTCCATAACATTTACTGCCATCATATACATGTATCAACATGTAGTACATACATACATATATAATTTTCATATAATGATATATATATATATAATTTTTATTTTTATTTATTTTTTATCATAGGGTGTGTACACTTGCTGGAGAGAGACAGTGAGAGGGAAAATGAGAAATTGCCCCCCAAGGGATGACCACAATGCAGTCCTTCTCTGCCATTCCCCTCCTGGGATTTTGGACACACATGCTCACACTCCCGGTGTGAGTTTTAAGTCACCAGGTCCAGTACTCGAGCTGTGGTCAGCCATGTGGGAGTCCAGACATTTTAACCACCACACCACCTGCTGGCCCCACCATTCAATATATTTTGATTTGTTTATTATTGACTGATCTGCTCATTAGGATAAAATTTAAATGAGTGAAGGGACTGTGCCTGTTTTGGTCTCCTGAAACAAAGAAGTTTAATTAATATTGTCATGTAAATGAATAAAAGATATCTACTTTATACTTCATTGATTCAGATCTCCTAGTTTGTCTGGCATTGATTAGATGATAAAAAGTCAGCTTAAACTGCACAAATTCACATAATTCATGCATGGAAAATTGATATTATTTTATAACATGTAAGATATTTGTGCTTCCTTTTATTGATTGCTTTATGTTTATACGAAAAAAATATATGTTCATACATATAGGTATATGTTCTCTGAAATGTTCTTTGAATTAGAGCTAGTTTTCAGAGGACTTTGCTTATATTCTACATTAGCTAATATTTTTCTACTATATATATATATGTATATATGTTAAAAGCATACAATATAGTCTGTTCTCTGTTCCTCTCTTTCTGCTCTGTCAAATTATTCTGGGTCCAAAATATTCACTGATTAATTGATTTAATAAACTCATATAGCATACTCACTTTTCAATTAGGAAAATCAATTTTAAATCAGAAAGATTATTTTCATGAATGTGGAATTAAGGCAAGAGAACTGAATAGTTTCCATAGACTAAGGGGAAGAAAGTGTTCTAAATTCAAACTTAGATGAAATGCATCTCATTTCAATTCCCAACCCCTGGCATAAAAGCAATACTTTTGTCAACCCATTAAGGAAATCTATTTTCATGATCATCCGATGTTCTAGAAGATGCTTTATCTTGGACAGAATCATGAAATCATACTTGTGATTTCCATTGTTTCATCATCATTCCTGGCTACGTGTTAGCTTGAACTTTACTTTGTCTTTCTAAAGTATTTCATTGACTCTCTTTCTACTTTATATAATTTATTTTGTATAAATGACATTTTGTCCAATTCTTTTTCCAGTTTAAATCCAATTTTATCCAATTTTGATTAGCTCTTTATGAATCAATTTATTGCCATATGCCCATTAATATTTAGCATTATCAAAAGCATAGTTTTCCAGAACATACATCTTAATCTTATATTTCATTAACATTAATAAGTAGGTTATTAGGAAACTTTGAAACTTTAAATTGGGTTTAAAACATTAGAATACATTTTTTAAATGCTTGAATATTCAGTCTGACCAGCTTGTTTATCTAGTAATAATAAAAACATTCTATCCCTATAAGTGGTTGAATTGCTGCTAAATTTAAAGTTATTTTATTGAAGTATAGTTTACCGGACACTACACAAAGTAGTGTAGTATTCTAGGATAAACCAAGTAGATAAATAAAGCAAAGGAGTCATCAAGATTATCTAAGTTCATAAATAAAGAGTAATAATTTATCAGTGCAAAGGGTATTCAGAAATTTCATGGAAAATAAATATTATGAAAAAAATCTATATGGGAATTTCAAAAAAAATGTGTACCAAAATAAACTTGTACTTTAATTCCATTTTTTTCTCACAGACTTTTTCAAGTCCCCTCATATGCCAAGTTTTATACCAGTTACTTTTAATTAAAACTTAGTCAATGCAAGTGATTATTGTATACAATAGAAAACAACATGTTTCATTAATTCAATATAAAATACAATATGGATGGACAGATAAAAATAATAACACTGAGAAGTAAGATTGTGGAAATTTTTTAATTGCCTTTTTGTAACTCTCAAGTTGTCTGGGTTATTTTACAATGAGAATGATTAACTTTATATTTTATCGTATTTCCTCTCTCCTGTCTCACCAAAAAAAAAAAATATATATATAGATAAATAAATAAAATAAAGAAAGAAACAAACAAAATGTCAATTACCACATCTTGATAATTAATTTTACCTCCTGAACATCTTTTAAGGTAGTTTGGTGGTTGTAAATTCTCTTTCAAATTATAGCATCTTCCTGAAAAATCTCTTGGTCTTTAGTTATGATCATCTCTAATCCATCCCCTTATAGACAGAGAAGTTGTTCTATTATGCAATTCTACAGCTTAATAGCCTCTTGAAATTGGCCTGTGATTGCTTTAAAGAAAGAATTTAAAATTCTTACTAAACTTTTTGTGATGCAAGAAATTGTCATCCCTATCTTTATGTCATAACATTGCCTTATAGACTTGTAATTGTTCAGACATACCAAAGCACTAATAGATTAATAAACATGTCCTTTTTATCCAACTTTTTATGTTTTCTATGAGGAATACCTGCACTTGTGTATGTCCATCTAATTTGTTCTGCTTCATAACTCAGCTGAGGTTTCTCTTCCTTACCATTGACCCCTATTTTTATCTTAACCATTTTATTTATTTATTTATTTTTCACTTTATTCAGATACTGAGTTTAATTCATATGTATATTTTTGTCTCTCCACCATTTCCATATCTGACTATCACAACGACTGTGTCCTACCATAACATTCCGTACATACTTAAAACCAAGCAAAGGGTAGTGTTCCATTTTTAAAAACGAAACCATTGTTTTGCACAATACATTCTTGGCAATGGAACTTCGACAACACTTATAAAACCTGGTATGGAAAGTTCTCACTCTGCATTATACAAAGGACAGCCAGGCATCAACTGTAACAGTAATAAAATAAGACAAAAAGTTTTAACTGTTTAAACTCTTCAAGATCTTGAATAACTTCCTGGTCAGTTATCTGGAAGCAATTCTTCTCATAATTTATGAATTTGGCTTCCACTTTGGGAAGAGAACCATTTTAAGTGATCCACCTAGACCTGTCATAGTCTGGTAGCAAATCTCTAAAACTCTCTTGTAATCCTTGGCTTTCATTTGTATCTGTGCATTAAGCTCTGCACTTTCTAAAGGTCCATGTGGTTTTATCATCTATAAACTATTTTTAAGCATTGAGTACAAAGAACATATAAGCATTAAGTCACATTGCAGAAAATAATCCAAACAAACACAGGCCAAATAAAATAATATATTAAAGGTTTATCTAAAAGATATTAACCATATTAAAGCTCTGCAAGACCATGTTAGACTAATATAAAATTACACCCTCTAACTTTTCAAATGGATGAAATATTATGACATTATTAGTCTCACAAAAGTGCATAAGGAATATAGACTCTCTTTTTATAGTCAAGAACTTTGCAAAGTATAAATTTTACTTTGGTAACAGCATTGTCTCTTTTTAATTTGTCAAAGAATGTGTGCATTTGCCAGAGAGAGACAGAAAGAGAGCGGGAAAGAGAGAATAGTGAGGAAGCACTTGTCATTTTGGGATTTTGGGCATGCACACACATGTGCCCATGCATTTCTCAAGCTACTGTGTCTAGGACTGAAACCATACAGTCAGTCATGTGATATCCAGCCACCTTGATCACCGCATCACTAGCTAGCCAAAGTAGCAATATTTTCAAACTCATTATTTGGATTTTTGGGGCCGGCAGATAGTGTAGTGGTTAAGGCACTGGATTTCCACATAGCGAATTGTGGCTTGTGTCCCAGACCTGGTGACTTGCTTTCTCTCTCTCTCTGACTCTCTTTGGTCAAAATGAAGGATAATAATGATAAATAAAAGTAAATAAATAGTTTTTTTAAAGCTGATTTTTTTATGATAACATGTAATATTCCTTTTACTATCTTTTAAATGTTATAATATTCATATTATATATACTAAAACCCAGTATTATCATATTAATAATAATATACTAAGTCCTCAGAAAATTATTATTCTGTTGAGGTATGAAAAATGTAATAACAGATAGATTTTTTGAAATCTTTGTTGGTCTTATTAAAATGTTTTATCTATTGAATTGTCATCTATTTTTAAATCTACAGTAAAAATCAGCCTAAATATGATACCGACTTTTTCTTTTTTTCTTATTGCTATAGGGTATGTGCTTTCTTTGTAGAAGAGAGATAGATAAATAGATAGAGAGAGAGAGAGAGAGAAAGAAAGTGAGAAATCATTGCTTGGGTTGGATGACTGCACTGCAATCCCTTCTCCTCGAGTCTCTTTTCAGGATTTTAGGCATGCATGCACATGCACCCAGCATGTTTGTCAAGCTGCCAGGTCCAGGTGCTATCAGACATGTGGAATCCAGCTGCGTCAACCTCTACACTGTCTGCTGACCCAAAACATTTTTTTTTTTTTTTTTTTTTTTAGTTTTTTTTCATGGAGCACCTGCACTTGCCACACACACACACACACACACAGAGAGAGGGATCACCCCCTGGGGTGACGGTCATGCTGCAATCCCTTCTCCTTCCATTCTCCATTTGGAATGTCAGGCACACATACCTAGATTGTGCTGCCAGGTCTGGGATGTGAACCATGGAGTAGGTCATGTGGGATCCAGTGACATAACCTCCACTTCACCTGCTGGCACCTGATACAGTTCCTAATTATTTTTTCCCTTTTTTAAAAATCATTTTTCTTTATTTATGATTGAACATGTGCACATGAGAGTGAGATTGACAGAGCAAGGAACCCACTTCATAGAGTCTGGTCACACTGTGATCCCATCCTCCAGACTTCCTTCCTGAGGTCTGTGGAACACTCACCACACACCTGGAGCGTTGCCGGCTGACCGGGCTGGGAATTCAAACTATGGTGCCATGTGGTGTCTGGCTTCTCTTTGAGCAGCACATTACCACTGCTCCATGGAACTGGCCTTCAATTTAATCATTGCTGTTGTTTGGAACTTGACAATTTTCAATGATTTATATGTAATTCTGTTTATGTTTTTATTACTTTAGTATACCAGATCATTATTTTGTGCTACCTAAAGAGAATTATTGCAAAGTACATGTAGGAACGGCTTTAAATTACAGGCAGGCAGGAAATGTGGACATTTAAAAAATGCTGTATTGAAATAATCCTCAGTTAGGACTTGGTGTTTCTTTTAAGTTATTTATTTTTTGATATACTGTTTTCAATTGTTATAGAGCGTCAGTGGTTCTATATGCATGAATGAGAATTACATCTAATTCATTCACTTTTCTGGCCTAACTCATTAAGAGAAGCGATTTCACTTAGAGTGTGAAAGTCTACCACATTTTCCACATCCCCTACTGTGCCACCTGGAAAGCTGTTCCTCCAAAACAGTCAGGCAGTAAGACTGTAAAGAAAATAAGTGACAGGTATAGACTGTATGCAGGCAAGCCTGAACAGCTTACATGTGGAAATTACAGGAAACAACTATGCAGTTTTAGCTGTATCATTGACAACTTCTGTTCAACTTGAGACACATTGAACTATACAATGCACACTGACATAACGCTGAGAAGCAAATTACATACTGGTTTTGAAAGGTTTGTGATACCACACTGGTAAACAAAAGTCTGTCCTTATTACCACGATGTCTAATATATCCTTTTAGAAGTGGTGAAATCCCAGGGGACAGGTAGTTTGAAGAATATGAACCCCAAGAAGCACGCTCTAAGCCATAAAGCTCTTATCTGTCAATATTATACACAGTAAACGTGTTAAAAAAGAGCATAATGGTGCGCTATTGTTATTGCTGAGGCATCGGTCTTCTTTATGTTTGCATTAGGGACTTGTTAAGGTGCAGAATGTTTTGCCCACTAAATGTCTATATGAGACAAGATTGTCAACTCAGCTGTAAATAGAGGGCACTTCCTAGAAAAATCTCTGAAATTGGCTTTATAACTGTAAACAGCGGAAAGCATTCTCAATTCTTATTTTTAGTTGATAATTGTTTAAGGGTTTAAAAGCAAATGCAAATATAAATGTGATTTTTAAATCCTGTGAGGCTCACCTTAATATTTCATTGTGTTCTTTCCATTTTTATCAAGACTGTATCTATACTGGACAGTAGACAATAAAACAACTGCCCTGCAGATTTGCAATAGATATATATAGCACAGCTTGGGGATTACTCTAAAACAGTGGATGTTTGTTAGACTGGAAAAGTTGCATTCTACAGTTTTTATAGTTTTTATAATTTTCCCAGAACTTAAATAAGACATCAGAATTGTCATTTTATTTGCTATGACTTGTGTCCTCTCATAATGAATATACATGCTTTCTAAAAATTCCTATATTGAAATTCTGTCACCCATAGTGGTGGTATTAGAAAGTGGAGCCAGGACCAGCAGATGGCATAGCAGTTATGTCACTGGACTCCCACATGACCACCCGTGGTCTGAGTCCTGGATGCATGTGCTTGCGTGCCCAAGATCCCAGGAGAAGGAAAGAAGAGAAGGGATTGTGGTGTGGCCACCCCTCTGAAGAACTTCTCGCTTTCTGTCTCTCTAGCGAGCACATGCCTCCTATAGCAAAAATCAATCTCTCTCTCTCCCTCCCTCTCTCTCTCTCTCTCTCTCTCACACACACACACACACACACACACACACACACACACACACACACACACAAAGGAAGCAGAGCCTTAGAAGGTATTAGGTCATAAAGACGGTGTTCTATGACTGGAATTAGAGCCTTCATAAAGTAGACCTCAGATATCAATCTGGTCTCTTCTGTTATACTACTTAAGGGCACAGTGAGCAGATGTCATTGATGGACCAGCAAATAGGCTCTCTCCAGACACCAAATCTGCCAATACCTTGATCTTGGACTGCATATTCTCCAGTACTCTGAGAAATGAATTTCTGTTGATTACGTGCTACCTATTCATGGTATTAGCTGAACTGACTAGGACAATATTTTTGAATGGAAAGACATAAGATAAGACCTCTAGCAATGACTTGTTTGTGGAATGATGTTAAATAAGGAAAGAAAGAGAGAACCAATGTAAGAAAATGTTTATCAGCCTTATTGCTCCTTTCTTCAGTTCCTAATACCTCATGGCCACCTTGGGTATTGATGACCTTGGCCACAAAACCCACCAAATATGCTCTTCACTCTTCAGTGCCATTTAACTCAATGACACATCACAGTCAAATACAATCAATAAGGCACCCTATGTGGCATTTGTTAATTTGTCTTTAAATGAAGCTTAGGAAAGAAAAAATGTTACATATGATGCATTTCAACAACTGAAGCCCCGGGATTGGTATTATATGTCTTAAGACTTAAAAACAAAAAAAAGAAATTAAAATATAGTAGAACTATAGGAAAAATATCATCATGTGTTTGTTCTTGAGATCTTCCATGTTAAATGTAAAAATCGCATTGTTCTGGACAAGATTAAAATGAAAGCTTGAAAACTTTTTTAAAAAGCTGCTTCAAAGACATGCTTATAATAGCTTATGTCACAGATGAAAAAAAAAACTTTTAGAAAATGAAAATTCAGACATAACTATAACATTGTATTTGTATCCTAAGTCTAATTTGACAATGTTTATTCATCTCTTAGGAATAATTTAAATCCCTTATATAAACCACCATGTTATTTCATGTCATATTCATCAGATTAGTGTCCTTTAAAAATGAAAAATTGTGATTAATTTTCAAGGAAAAGACGTATATGAAATTTTTTGTTTAAAATTATTTTAATGCTAGGAATAGTATGAAACACTTGATGAGAAATCAGATATTCCATTTTTGGCTCAAATAACCAAGACTTTTCAGTGCTAAATAAATGTAACAGAACCAAAAACCAATTTTTTTCTGGATTTCTCTAGTTTCTTTCTCCTTTTTTGGTGAAAAGAGAGGTTTTCTTTTTCATAGGTATTATGTTGAACATTTGTGTGTGTGTGTGTGTGTGTGGGTGTGATTTAACCTATTAGAAACATTTTAGTTGTTATTATAAGAGGGTCTAGCTCTTTTTGAATATTATGTTTCAGAAATATGACCAGTGGGGGCCAGTAGGTAGTGGTTAAGGCACTGAACTCACATAGTTGACCATGATTCAAGTGCCAGGCCTAGCAGCTTGAGGATCGTTCAGGGTCCATGTGCATATGTGCCCAAAATCCTGAGAGGAGAATGGAGGAGAAGGGATTGAAGCATGACTGTCCCCTCAGGGGATGATTTCTCACTTTTCCTCTCTTTGTCTCTCCTTCTCTTTTTCTTTCTCTTTCTCTGGCAAGCACATGTGTCCTATGGCAAAAACCTAAAAACAAAGAATGCAACTAGCAACAGACTGAAGCCAACCAAGGTAGAAAGACTTATCCTTCCACCAATGAAATGCAAAAATGCCTGGCTTCCCCACCACCACTTCATCTGCCCCCAACACTATATGCTTTAGGATTTGAGAGGGGAAAGGAGGTGGAGTATCACAATCCAAGACCAGAGATGTCTCATTTCCCACTCTCAGTAATAAGGGTTGAAAGAGAAGTCAAGAACAGAACATTTCTTCTCACACTTAAGGTCACTGAGCTTCAGGTCAAGAGTACAGTAACCCGAGGGAAGGGGGATGGAATTTATATCGAAGTTAAAGCTGCATTTTTAAACTGAGCTCATTTTAATGATTAAAAGTGGCAAGAACATTAAGAAATCTACCTAACTGTTCAAGGTAAAACTGAATTTAGAATCATGAACATGTTACACATTTATTCTTTACTCAAAATGGAAATTTCTAATAAAACGTGAATCTCTTTGGGAAAATTAAGTACCCATTAATGGAGTAGCCCATGGCCTATTAGTGTTTGTGAAGAACTTCAGTATTACTTATCCCAGTACTTAATTACATAGATCAGGAAACTGAAAGGCCGCATGAATTACCCAAGTTTACAACTTTAAGTCAAAACTATTTCTTGGAGTCACGTCTGATTTCCAGTTCAGTGCTAATTGTTCTTAAGAGTCCTCTGTGGTGGGACTGAAAAGGGTTAGCATTATGGATCTGAAAAGTAGAAAGTCAGAAAGCATTAAAATGAACTTTACTGCAAATTCTGACCTAATGTGTCAACTTTTCCTATAGGCCAGGCATGTCCTTTCTGTTAATGGAAGTTCTCAACTCTGAAGAAATAATTATTAAGGTGGTTTATTATTAAGCACAAGATTGCATGACCAGTTGGAGAAAGACATGTATATCTTGCATGTGGTTACTTTTACTTGTTTTTGAGAGTGAGAGACAAAGTTTGAATTTTAAGGGTGTTTTTCCTTAATCTGGTCCAAAAAAGGTGGGACATCTGGAAGCATAGGGCATTGGTCTGGTTCAAAAAAGGTGGGACATCTGGAAGCATAGGGGGAGAAGTTGTAGATTACAGGTGGATTTTAAAATTTGTAGGTTGGTGATTAGAAAGGACAATCTGTGTCTGGGGAAGAGATGACCAAAAGAATGTACTTTAACAGAAAGAAGGCTTAATATACATCACAAAGATACTCTGCTGAGGATAGGATGTAGGCAGAGACCTGTATCAGTGGGCCAGAATGATCTATCACTGTTGGTTGACTTGACTCCCCCCAGACCCTCCAGAAGAGATTTTGGAAATAGTCAGACTTTTGTCCTAATTTCAAACACAGATGGGGTCTAAAATAATGAAAGGTAAATTCAAACTATTGGTTCATCAGAAAAGTCATGATGCATTTTTGCATAGAAAAACAGAAAAATACATTATGACTCTTCTGATGACCCAATAAGGTAGTCTTTTACTTTAAAATGTTTTTCTTTAGCATTTTTCAATAAAATAACCATAATTCTTGGTAATATATTGCAAGATGGAAAGAGTATATTTGTACACCAGATAAACACAGTTCAGAATACCTAAATCTCCATCTATAGACTCATAAGAATACCTGGGAGAGGATCCTTAACTGCTGGCTCTGTCTCCACGTCATTGACTCTTTACAGCAGGCACAAGTCAGAATAGTCTTCCATGCTTATTTCTCAGTGTTTACAGCAGGAAGAAGTCAGAATAGTCTTCCATGCTTATTTCTCCTAACAACAGTTAGGGACTCCTCTGCAGAAGGAGAATGAGGTTGGAGAAATGGATTCTAAGAATATAGTTAGAGTATAGGCCTAAAGTACAATCACAAAATGGCTGTCTTAAGATCAAGACAAAGCAGCTCGACTGCTTGCTCAGGAGAAATGGCTTGTAGCGGTGGCTAAGTTATTGACTTAGGCAGCGTGACCTAAAACAAGGTTTATTCCCAGTCCCCACCACATTCTGGGAAGAAGATAAGATAATGGTTTTTATGGCCCACTCCTAGATGAAGACTCTCCTGATCTTCATACCCACTCCAAAAATAGAATAACTGGATCCATCCAGCATATGCCCCACCACTATGAGGGGAATACATGCATGAGCCACACCTTGAACAAGTCCAGACAAAGCCCTTCCTAACCAAGCAAGATAAAACCACCCTGCCTCAGTTCTTCCTCAGCAACCCATTTCCCCAGGACCTGCTTTCTGCTTGGAAGCTCTGCTCAGCCTTCACCTTTTTAATAAACTCCTCTTGCTATCCCCTCTTGATGTCTCTAATTTTTTGTGAGTGTAAGACAAGAACTCATGTCCTGCTGTGAGTGATGGGCCTGATTACCCCAGTTCTGCATTCCTTAAAGTTAAATAAAATAATTCTTTGAAAAATTTTAAAAATAAACACAATATTTCTTTTTTTTGGGGGGAGAGGTTTTTGTTATAGGGCATGTGTGCTCGCCAGACAAACAGAGATAGACAGAGAGATAGAAAGTGAGAAATCACCCCCCAGGGGGAATGGTCAAGCCGCAATCCCTTCTTCTCCATTCTCTTCTCAAGATCTTGGCACGCATGCACACGCACCAACGTGAGTTTAAGCCACCGGGTCCGGGACTCGAACCGTGGTCGACTACGTGGGAGTACAGCAACATAGCCATTATGCTAACTGCTGGTCCCAAATAAACACAATATTTCTAACCAGTTATGTGTCAGATGATGCTAAATTCTTTAAACACTTGGTTGTGAACCACTTACATAGCAAGTAACATTGATATACCCAATTTACAGATGAGTATGCTGAAATAATTTGCTCAAGGTCACAAAAATATGTCAGCAAGACTCAAACCTAACTTGCCTTATTCCTGATGCCCCAGGTTTATCCATACATAGCCACTCTAAGGTGGGATTTTTAAAAATTGTCTAAGGAAATTACATATTAAAAGGGAATATTTTAAAGGAATTTTTAGCAATGAAGCACAGCTGTATAACCTTTTCTTTTTTTAACAATTATTTTGGGACTAGCAGTTGGCAGAATGGCTATGTTGCTGGATTCCCATGTAGTCGACCACAATTCAAGTCCCGGACCTGGTGACTTAAACACACACCGGGTACACATGCCCAAGATCTGTAAAAGAGAATGGAGGAGAAGGGATTGCAGCATGGCCATCCCCTCTGAGGGGTGATTTCTCACTTTGTGTCTCTCTGTCTCTCTCTGTCTTTCTGGCGAGCCCTATAGCAAAAACCTCTCAAAAAAGAATTATTTGATTTAACTTTATTTATTTATTTTTAATTTTGACCAGAAAGGGAGAGAGAGAGAGAGCAAGCAAGCTGCGAGGTCTAGGACTCAAATGACGGTTGGCTATGTTAGAGTCCCGTTTCCTTAACCACCACGCCACCTGCCAGCCCCCAGCTGTACAACATTTTAAAATGCATTTTTGTGTGTGTATTTTGAGTATTTCCAAGGCTCATTTCTTATTCCTTTTTACCCCCTTTGAACTTTCTCTATTTCTCAAGAGAAAATGTATTTTCTGAATTTTGTGAAGCAGTGGAAGACTATGAGGGAATCCACGCAAATTCCTGTCAGAAGAACTTGAGTTAAATTTAAATGCCTGAAAGAACTACAGGGAATGAAAATATTAAGGGACAGTGTAGAAATAATTAGAGTATTAATGAAAGAAGTGACTTTACGATAAGATTAGGAGTTGTCTTGCCAGTCAATAAGGAAGCAGTTCGCTATCCTCCCAGCCCTCTCTAGACCATGATTTCTGCCTCTCCTGTGGCTTGTTCTTGCTAACTCATTGCAGGATATTTATTACCAGAAATACAAGCAGTATTTTGACTTAGAGCCATAATGCAAACTCAAATTTGGCGCAGTATATTCAGGCATCACTTTAAACTTAGAAAATTATGACTTTAATTAAAGATTCAGCATAAAGCCAGCAAGATAATAAATCTGAAATTGATTCTTTGGTGTGGGTTACATTCCTTTGACCTCAACGGTCACATCATCTCTCTCAGTGCTGCTAATGTTGTTGCATGTTCCCATAGTTATTCCCTTGTAGCTCTTCATCTTGAGTGGCTTTGTTTGTTAAAGAGCCCAAAAATCTTAGAATCAATAATACTTATATTTAAGCTTTAAAAAATGGTATCTGAAATCAGAATATGCATATAGCTTTCATATTAAAATGAAAGAAATAGATTTAATTACAGTCAAATGTCCTCTTTTATTTTTTTATATCTTTTTAAAATATTATTCATCGTGGGCCAGGAGGTGGCGTAGTGGTTAAATGCTGGCATCCCACATGGCTAGTGGCAGTTCGAGTCCTGGACAAGTGGCTTGTAACTCATGCTAAGTGCACATGTGTGAGCACCCAAACTCTGAGGAGAGGAATGGACGAGAAGGGCTTGCAGCAAGGCCATAACCCTGGGAGGCTATTTCTCACTTTCCTCTCACTGTTTCTCTCTGACTAACACACACACACACACACACCTTATCACAAAAATCTTAAAGACAAGTTACTCATTTTTTTTGTTTGATAAGCTCATTTAAAGCCCATGTAAGATTAAGTACCAAGAACAGAAAAAGGTATCAAATTCAACTTTGCAGTTAAAACTGAATTTGGACTCCTCTCCGGTTACAATAAAGGTTTTAGGTTTACTTTATAGTGTGTGACCTTGTTTCATATACTAATGACTGATTTCTTCTAGTAGCAACTGTTGAAATCCGTATTTTTTTTTTTTTGCCCCACTTCCCAGTTTTCTAGCTCTTTGGCTATAACAATTCTTTTCCATTAAGCAAGAAGAAATCAGACTTAAAGATGTGAGTAAGTGCACTTGTTCATATTTAGGACAAATGCGAATAGATACTAGCTAGAAGAAAAGAATGGATTAATATTCCTGTGATTGATAACATACATTAATGTTTCAGAACTTAATGAAAAGGAAGTAGAGCTAAAAAGTCAGAATTAAAAAAAAAATCCTAGGGAGTTTATTTTTAAAGCTGAACCTGTCATTTCTTAAAATATTGCAACTTGGTACAACAGAGATCTCAGAACAGTGGGTGCTCTTACATTTACAGTCCATGCTTCAGTACCCTGGCGTGACGAGATGACTGGAGGACAGAGAGACTGCCATATTTATTTCTGTTGAAAAGTAAACCTCCTCAAATGTCAGTCTTAACTCTTATTCTTAAAAAACTTACAGTTGTTTCCCAAAATCATACGTAAGCACAGAGCTAATAAATTTAAACAGACCTCCAAAATAATCAAAAGAACATATTTTATGTGTGCATGTGAAAATAAGTAAAAATAAAAGTTAGATCTAGTTCATATCTTGGACTTGATATCTTTGCAATTTAATGGCCTTTTTCATTTTTTTCCTGCAGTGATAAGTATTGGTAATAAATTTTGAAACACATCTTACGCAGTACTGTCTACCCTTAGAAAAAAGGCCTAGAGAGGCCAAAGGTAATTAGTACTGGAACAGAGGAATTATCTGATACTTTCATAGAAAAGAAAAATCATTAAGATACTCTACACTTTGAAACGAAATGTTAAAAAATATGTGTCACTTTGTAAAAACACTAAGACAGGCATCCTACTAAATACTAATGTTAAAGCAACTTAAAACACATCAATTGAAGCCTATTTCCTTACGAAAATTGTTTCTTCCCTTTGAAATATTACAACTTAATCTAACATTTCGTTTCTCTGACTTGTGTTAAGTATAAACTCATGATGCATTTTCTTTCCCCTCGAGTCACGCGGTCCTAAGCAGCTCATCATTTCTGTCATTTGCTATATAGGAAATGTGCCACATGGTTGCATTATGAGGAAAATAATGTGTATAACTTGGTTATAATTCACTTTTAACTCTAAGACTTAGTGCTAAAATTTGCCTATGGCAATTTCAGAATACATTTTGAAGGTTCAACCTTATTTGAAGCAAGCATTTTGTGTATCTTCACATCCCCTGAAGGATGTTAGATTGATGACACCAGGGCCACCAGGCGGCCAGCATGACTGTCATCACAGTCACTTCTTTGCTTTTGCACCTGGACAGCTCAAATCTTTTACTATGGAAAGTAAACACACCAAAGCACTTTGTAAAATATTTCTGGAAAAGTATTTAATTTAAATCTATAGCTTTACGCCATGTAGCTCTCTCTGACATAGAGATTTAAAGGCTTTTCAGCACCAGAGACAAACTGTGTAGCTGCTATCCTATCACAGCACTTTAGTGTACTTAAAACGCGGCATTGCATGTAAGATGCCATGGGAATACGCAGACTCAGGTTGCATTTTGCACATTAGGCTCTTGTCATTGTAAATGAATTTTGAATGTTGGCAAATGATATATTATTTAATAATCAGTCTAAATCATATGATTTTCATTGTCCTGCTGTGCTTCTTAATGGGGTGGAGGCAAGCAGAATATCAGAGTAAATGAACAATATTTTTATATTTCTTTCTCTAAAATAACCAATAAATTCTTTTTCAATGAAAAATGGGCTGAATCACCCTCTAACAGCTAAAAGGAAGTAAAATATAAGGTCTTACTCAAATTTATATAAGTCATTGTCAATGCAGAGTTGATAGAACACCATTTGGGAACCTCACTTAATATTTCTATTTGTCCTTGGATGAGCCAGTTAAAATAAAGTATCATTAGTAATTTCATGCTTTCTTAAAGCAACCTGAGATAACAAAATCTTTCAAAAATAAAACACTAAAAACATTAAATAAAAGCCCCACACAGATTCTTTTACATAATCATCAACTTGGTCTCTGATGGAAAATTTAAGATAAAATGTATCTCACCCAACAAGGGAGGGGACAAATTTCATCATCCCAGTATCCCATCTGTTCAAAACACTGGCATGCAATCATATCTTCAATTAATGAGGTAGCTGACTATTTAGGGCTCTCTTTGTCAATAACATGCTGGTCAGTCTTTTTGTTCATTTCCTAATGCATTCAGGCATGTTATCTAGTACAGTGTCTCAGGCTTAAAACTTCTCTTCTATCATTTGTACCAGGATACGATTACATGTAGCTGTAAGTAATGAAAAAAGAAATTGTGTGTCTTAAATATTACAGGCTTAATTAGTCCTTAAAATTTTCAGGAATGCAATTAATACCATCATTTCAGATTTTTAGATTGTCATATGGATCAAGGTTCTATCAGTCATCATTAATTACTGGCCTTCTATCCCCATATCTGTTGCCTATGATCACAATATGGCTATCGCACCTCCAACTATTACTGTTGCATTCACAAGCAGAAAACAGGGCCAGTTGTCAGAGGGAAGACTAGAGGAAAAATATCCAGAAGTGCCCTCGTCACATTTTCTTTCATATCTCGCGAGGCATGTGGTTATTCTAAATTACAAGGAAGGTTAGGGATACATATTTTTCACAGAGTAAAAGGCAGCACAAGATATCATTGACTTATAAATTCACTAATCAAGAGTATCAACCACTGTATCCCAAGTTATTCTGTCCCTTATTGCCTGCACCTGTTTTTCTTTTTTTTGGAGAGGTTTTTCTTATTGCGTGCGTGCGCTCTCCAGAAAGACAGAGAGAGACAGAGAGACAGAAAGCAAGAAATCACCCCCCGGGGGGATGGCCATGCCACAATCCCTTCTCCTCCATTCTCCTCTCAGGATCTTGGGCACACACGCACATGCGCCAGGCCTGAGTTTCAAGCCACCGGATCCGGGACTCAAACCGTGGTCGACTACATGGGAGTCCAGCGACACAACCATTACACTAACTGCTGGTCCCCCCCACATTAAAATGTTAAAACCACTGATTTCCCACTTTCTCTTTCTCTCTCTGCAAGGATATACATCTTGTGGCAGAAACCTAAAAATCAAATAAACAAAAATGCAATGTACGACATTTGTTTTATCGTAACATTGAACATAACACGCATAAAAACTCACACAATCTTACTTTTCAGTTATTAGAGAGTTTATCTCAAATTCTCTACACATAGTTAGCCACAAAGTTTTATAAATTACCAAAGAAAGACAATCTACTTACTTCTTCTGTTGAACAAATGCTTAGTAACACCCAAATGGGCCACGTGACAAAAAATCATGGGCACAATGGAGAGCAGGAATAGAATATGTGGGATCTTAAAAAAGTTCATAGAAAATGGGTATCATGAAAAAAACTGTGTTGGTTTTAAAATAAATTTATACTGAAACTCACACTAAAATAAAATAAACTCATATAAACTCATACTTTATTTCCATTTCTTCATGAACTTTTAAAAATGTCCTTATATATAGATTAACCAAGAAAAGATAATATTTGTTTATAAATATATAATTTATTTTGTATGTGTATTTTATGAGTAGTTTTCGAAGAGTGGTATTCGGCCTAGCACCAGCCAGAAATCTAAGAAAGTGTTATAAAACCCTCCCTGACCAACAAAATGAGTTATTATTAGGGTGGGATGCAGCATCCTGAGATTTCACAGTTCATTCAAGTGATTCTGAAGCACACCAAAGATTTTTTGTTTTATGTGTTTTTAGGTTTTGCCATAGGGTATGTGTGCTCCCCAGAGAGAGACACAGAGAAGAAAAATGAGAAATCATCCCCCCCAGGGGATGGCCATGCTGAAATCCTTTCTCCTCTCCGTTGGTCACTCTGGCACTTGTAACCAGCATGATTTTCCAGCTGCCAGGTCTGGGACTAGAACCGTAGTCATTCATGTGGGATCCAGCTCCATAACCACCATGCCACCTGCTGGTCCCATATTAAAGTTTTAAAACCACTGACTTGAACACTATAGTATCTTTCTGCTAGTTTATAATTTCACCTCTAAATTGTAGAACATGACATAGGAGGTATTTTTTAAAAATTCATTTATCATTCTGGGGAATATTTAATTTTTCACTGGAGTCCTAGCTTGGTAGTAGCTACATTGAATGATAATAATGAAACGGAATAAACTTATTTATCCAGAAAATTAAGATGTATTTATTGAGCACCTCCCTCTGGCATGTTCTGTCTACTTACTACATTGTCCCGTCTTCAAGTCCTGCCTCATCGGATAGTGAGCTTCTGGAGGTCAAGTCTTGTGTTTGTTGCACTAATCATCCAGCATAGTAAGGATGCATGTACTAGGTATTCCTGGAGGGCATAAATTCAAGACTATTGAATGTGAGAAAGACAAATGTATTTTCTACTCCATTAGAACCTGGAGTTTAGTCAAGGGAGACAGAGCATAAGCAAATAGCATACAAATTCTCTTACTGGGTGCCCAGAAAGAGAACAGTGAAACCAGCTCTATGTGGGTGGTCAGAGAAGGCCTCTGCAAGGCGTTGCCATTTAAACTGAGACCTGAGACTTTAAAATTAGCCTAAAGAAAATCTGGAGGGAGAGCTTCCTTGGCAGAGAGTAATGAATGGGCAAAGGCCCTGAACTGGGAGAAAAGTTGGCGTCGCTATAGGAACGGTTAGTGTGTCTTTGCTTAATTAGTGAGAAGAAGATTGGCAGGAAATGTAGTTCGGGAGTTATTGAAGGGTCAAGAGATTCAGAGTCTTCTGAGCCTCAGCAAAGAGTTGACTGGAAAAAATAAATAAATAAATGTAGTCTCTGTTATAACATCAAATGATTTTACAAGGTGATAGAAGATAATTCACGCTTCTTCAAATTGAGATTGTTTTTAAAGAAAGAGTAGTTAAGAGTGAAAGGGGAAAATCTAATTAATAGGTGCTGAGTTTTTATAACGCCAGAAGGCAATTTAGTGTCAGGTTCCACATTATAATTCTTCAGTTTTTCATTATTGGTCAATGCATGTCTGACTGAAAGCTCAGTTTTACCCAGTCCATTGGCTTTCCTTGTAACATCAGGGAAAAAATAAAACGCATTTAGCTCATGAAAGTTCAAAATGCTAGCTTTTACCATCTCCCCAGGAATGAGTATTGGATACCACAGACAGTTAGGATGAGCCTACTTGAAAAATAACTAGAAAATTGTGAGACAGAGAATACTGTTAGTGGGGGCTGGCAGGTGGCATGGTAGTAAAGGCATTGGACTCCCACGTGACCAATCGCAGTTCGAGTCCTAGACCTGGTTGGATTGCTTTTTCACTTTCCCTCTCTCTCTCTCTGTCTCTGGTCAAATTAAAAATAATAATAATGAATAAATAAAACTAAATGAATAATTCTTAGAAGCAAAGAACACTGTTGGCAAAGATGCCAATTCTTGCCCCAAACCTAAGAAAGGCTATGTGTATCTATTATTAGAAGCTGTATTTCATGGCCATTGGTCACTAGCAAAGTCTAAACAGAATATTGTGGTCTGTAATTCCTTTAGCTCTTGAGTTACTAGACATGATGCTAGATGTTAGATGAGTAAATATGGTCTTGAACTTGAAAGGGAAAAATGGGTCCTTGCGAGCTTGTTTGGAAGTTCTAGCAGGGGAGCACAGCTACTCACATTCCCTGCACTGAAGACTGGTCCTCCCCTAACAGGGATGGTCATCCTATTCGACCGAGCACATAGCTTGGGGAGGGACACACGTGGAGCAGTGAGGGAAGAAGGGGACACCTGCCTAGCCAGCCAGATTAGCCAAATCAACACTGGCGACCAATGGGGTGACAGATGTCGCCGCCAGATTGTCCTCACCGGAGAAATGGAAACAGAATTATCCACCTAGCTTTTATACTGACTTCATAATGTTAGTGTTATTTTAACAGGTCTAGTTACTTGTTTTAAATATTGAGCATAACTGCTCTCTTGAAATACACCAATAAAACCAGTATGTCTTACTAGTCTATAAATAAATAGTACTTTATTCTTTTAGTCTTCTGTTTAAAATCATTTTGTAAGTTTGTATTTTCATCCCAGAAAATACTGTTAATCACAAACAATATGATGTCCCCGTTCACTGTTAAAATGTTTGCTATGACTTGTTTGTTACATAATTCAATAATGAAATAAGTGCAATTTCATACATTCCCACCCTTGCTCATTGTTGCTAACTTCTTTTTAGAAACTCCTATGCTCTCTTTATATTTAAAAAGTGTCATGAAAGTCACTCTGGGTACATGTGCATACTCAAAATCCTGAGAGGAAAATGGAGGAGAAGGGATTGTGGTGTGGTCCTCCCCCCAGGGGGTCATTTCTTACTTTCTGTCTCTCTGTCTCTCCAGTGACTGAACATGTCTTATAGCAAAAATGTCTCTTAAAATAAAAAGCAGGTTAATTTTTAGAGAGTAAAGCCCATTCTCATTTAATTATACCCATTTCTACTTTTAAAAATAACTGCTCACTTTCTTTTTTCAATACTATTGTCATGATTTATTTTCATTTTTTTTCCTGTTGTTGTTCGGGAAAGCATTACTTGAATACATTATTTTGTACTGCGCAAAGCATCAGAGTTGCAGTGCAACCCAGGGAATATTATCATTCTCAGGTTACATTTCAAGGGGCTAGATAGTGTTTGAAAATGAAAAAAGAAATCAAAGTTTGTGAATTCTCGGTCTTATTTTTGAGTTTTTTTTTTTTAATTGTGAGATAAAAATAATGATCTAAAGATGTGTATTTTTATAATGCTGCTACTTAGCCATTTTATATTGGAATATTCTGTAGAGATTTTCAAAGAAAGAGTAGTGACATTTCCTATAGACAAAGACAAACTAAATCTTGTGGCAGTTTCATGACGTCGTGATAATGGTTCTTATTTTTGAGTTTTTTTTTTTAATTGTGAGATAAAAATAATGATCTAAAGATGTGTATTTTTATAATGCTGCTACTTAGCCATTTTATATTGGAATATTCTGTAGAGATTTTCAAAGAAAGAGTAGTGACATTTCCTATAGACAAAGACAAACTAAATCTTGTGGCAGTTTCATGACGTCGTGATAATGGTTTTGATATGCCTCATTAAAGGAGTCAAAATGCTTAGTTTTGTCAGTAAAGTATAGCATGATTCAATCGGTATAAATTAAATAGTGCTTGATTAGGATAATAACCCTAATAAAAATAAGCATTGATAATTTTTAAAGATTCTGTCCTGTTTAATGACAAAAGGATAGTAATGTACCTTGGTTTTAACACATTTAATCCCTTGACTAAGGAAATTTCAAATACATTATAATTCACCATGATGATATCCATTATAATGATACACTTTACCCTAAAGCATCCAAATAAATAATCTGATTTTATCAAGTAGCTACTAATTGGAAACAATGTATTACAATAGGTCAATCTTTATTATTTGTTGATTAATATTATGTAACATTTTCTTTTGGCTATGGAAAATCTTAAGATGCTTTTAAACAGTTACAAGAAGTCATACACATTTGACAGAAATTAGCATTGTTAAAATGAGGATGATTAATTATGTTAGCATAAATTGAATGTTTTTAAGTATGATAGTTACTTTATGAACATTCTACATATATTTTGGTACTATGAGAAAAAGATGAAGGACCTGACCTGCTTTGAAATATAGTATAAATGCTCTTATGACATAAAACTATATTATAATAGATTCCAAGTGACTCATGATAAGCTCTGTACATAGTTGGTTTGCTTAACTCATCTAATTATTTTCTATTCAGTAATTTTATTTTCAGTTATATAGAAAATATTTAACAACAGAAAAAATTAACATTTTAACCTTTAAACACTAAAAAAATGGACTAGCTCCATATTTCTCATAATATTCCATCTTTTATTTATTTTCACTCCACACCAATTTTTTTTAATTCCCTCATCTGCTTATAATATATATTCACTTAATAAAGCTAATAAATTGGGTGAGAAAAAGCAGTAAGGAAAAAAAACTAAAAACTAAAAAATGAAAGTTGGTTAATCCAAAAATAAAGTTTTTGACTGAAATAGGATTATTACCTCAGGATGACAACAACTGAAATTACCATTTAAACAGAAAGTAACTTACCTGGAGAATTTCTTAGCGTGGCTTCCTCTACCTGTGCGTACACCATTGCTATTTTAGAATTACCTTTACATTACATGCACTTGGACATGCATTGTTGCATTTTATCTCAGTAACTAAACAGATTTCATTCCTAACTTATTCAGTTGCTCCCTTTACACAAATCAGGCAACTATTTTTGAGTTCTGTTCATTCATGGTCATTTTATTTCATCAAACACCAAGTATTACCAGTCACCCTTTTTCACCTTAAGGGTCGTAACTTACATGCCTCTAGTTCCTCCAGATGAGAACAGCATAAGAGAAGTTAAAAGTTAGCTATTTGGCCAATTCAACCCTTCTTCATTCTTACTCAAACTGTAGTCACCATCCCCTCCATTCTGTGGTCTAACTTGTTTCTGAATAAAGAACTTACAATAACAAACTTTTCTTCCCATTACTAATTCATTCTTCTACTTCCCTATCTGTTCATTTCCTATTAATCCAGGTACAAAATAGTCTCTTACTAGGCATGTGAATTATATAGCACCTCTCCTGGATTCAGCCCAGACTGTTTCTATGACAAAAACTTTACCATCGGGCACAAAACTTGTTATCTTTTTTGTTATGATTTGGATGATGGTTGTCTCCCAAAGTTTAACATTTTGAAACATATTTTATTTATTTATGTAGTTAAGATTTTTTGCCATTGGGTTTGTGTACTCACTGGAGAGAGACTGAGAGGGAAAGTGAGAAATCACCTCCTGGGGGTATAGCCACACTGCCATCCCTTCTCCTCCATTCTCCTCTTAAGGTATTGGGCACTCACACACATGCTCCTGGCATGATTTACTTTTTATTTTTCCCACATTTTTTATTTTTTATATAAATTCAATCATATTATTTAGCTTACAATGTAAACATTTCAGTATGTGTGTGAACATTGCTCCCCAGTCAAATATTTTTGTTAATTATGTATCAGATAAGGGTCTGATAAGCAGAATACACAAGGAACTCAAGGTGCTGTTTGGAAAAAAGATGATCAGCCCTATTAAAAGATGGGAGAAGGAGTTGGAAAAAACACTCTCTAAAGATGACATACGAATAGCCAAAAACATATGAAAAAATACTCCACATCCTGGCATGATTTTCAAGCCTTCAGGCCTGAGACTTGAACCACAATGGGCCATGTTACAATCCAGTGTCTTAACCACCACACCAACTGCTGGCCCCAATATTTTGGAATTTAATGTTAGGCTTGTGTGAAGCCTCGTGGGCTGTAATTGAATCAAGGTGATCACCTTCTGTAGGCAGTAGTCTCAGAAATAGATTAACGATGTCTCCAGAGACCCAGTATGTTCTAGCTTTCGTAAGAGCTAGCTTTTATTAAAGACATGACTGTCAGAAGCACTCTCTCTCTTTGCTTGCACCTGTCATCCTCTGTCTATCTGTCAACTACACTATAGGCCCAGGCCTTTGGACTCTCTGGTCATCAGAACTGTAAGTTTGTAAATGAACCTCTGTCTTCTTTATAAATTCACCCAGGCTCAGATATTTCTGTTAGTAACATAAAAATGGACTAAGACATTTCCCCTAAATTTTCAATTTTATTTTATTTTTTTGTCCAGAGACGCCTTCATATACATAACCACTAAGTTTACCCCAAAATCTATTCATATTTCCTCTTCTGAGTTTCTTCAGTTTACTAGCTTGACAAAGAATCTCACTCTTGTTTTTTGGTTTGCATTTCTAGGGGAAAAGCTATATTAAAAAGTAGACTAAGAGTTAAACATATTTTAATTGTTCATTTAGATATTAATATCAACAAAGCCTCTGGAATTATTCACTTATGTTGCTATTCATCAATGTTCGAATTAAATAATGTATATTTTGCCTTTGCTTCGATTTCTTAGAATAATCTAAAAAGAAATATATTATGTTCTCTTTTATTATTTTCTCTGATTCTGTCCCTCTTTTTTAGTGTAATGTTGTAGTAGCCAGTGTTGACAGCCTCCTGGGCCCTAGGACCTGTGAGGTGATTTGTATTTGCTACTAATTTAATTCTCACCATTTCTCTGTAAGGAAGAACTGCTGGTTTTGTTTTGGAAGTATAAATAAGGCTCAGAAAAGGTGAGGAACTTGCCAATGATACCATAGCTGCTAAGTCATAGACACAGAACATATATCCTGCTTTGCTAGGCAAAATCTCGTGTTCTTTCTACTCTATAGTGTGCACCTTAGGTTAATTAAAAATAATCAAACAATTTATTACATACAAATATATAAGAACATGTACTTTCTCAGTTTTACCTGGTCCCACACTACTTTCCATTGACTCCTACGGACTTTCCAAACTGGTGTTAATAAGCAAATAGCTGGAGAGGGGAATTTCATTAGTTCATCTTTTCTTTCTTCTTTTTCACCTCACCATAATACTTAGATGAAAATGTCTTTTGTTTTTGTTTGTTTGGGTTTTTTTTTTAGAGGTTTTTGCTATAGGGCACATGAGCTCGCCAGGCAGACAGAGAGAGACAGAGAGACAGAAAGCGAGAAATCACCCCCAGGGGGGGATGGCCACGCCGCAATCCCTTCTCCTCCATTCTCCTCTCAGGATCTTGAGCATGCACGCACACGCACCTGGCGTGAGTTTAAGCCACCGGGTCTGGGACGCGAACTGCGGTCGACTACGTGGAAGTCCAGCGACATAGCCATTATGCTAACTGCTGGTCCCGAAAATCTCTTTTTTTAAAAAAGCCTTCTACTTATTTTCAAATCATACTGTTTTCTTCCTGCCAACATACCGGTGCTAACTTCTCTGTCTATGAAAACTGAAAACATGGCATTCTGGCCTTGTCAGTAAAGGCATTACATGGACTCAGTTCACTTCTATTTTCACCTAACATGGTGGGGAAAATCATCTGTAAGAACCAACGATCAGATCCCATTGAGAGATGTTTTCTCTCAAGACCAGCAGTTTGCGTAATGGCTATGTCGCTGGACTCCCATGTAGTCGACCACGGTTCAAGTCCTGGACCTGGTGGCTTAAACTCATGCCGGGCACATGTGCGTGCGTGCCCAAGATCCCAAGAGGAGAATGGCAGAGAAGGAATTGGAGCATGGCCATTCCCTGGGGAGTGATTTCTCGTTTTCTGTCTCTCTGTCTGGCAAGAGCACACGCCATATAAAAAAAATAAATAAAATAAAAAAAAAAAGAACCAACGAGCCTGAAATTCATTAGAATACAAGTGATATTTTTGCTACAAGTTAAACTTTTAAACATTTACTGCAGTAATTTTCTGGTAAGAGTACATATAGAAGCTTTGAGCATTTTCATTGGTTATTTAAAATAAGGGGAACTGTGCTATTTATGGTTAGGAAGTCACAATCTAAATAACCACATCAGATTATCATTTTAATAGGAGTAAGTGGTCTTTAAGGCTCTTAGAATTGGAAGGGGGTCTCTTAGGAGGAGAAGCAGGTTTCATAACTTCTCCCCACACCATTTAGAGTCTGTTTTTCACAACCAGAGCGAGAGCATATTATTTCTATCGCATGATCCAGTACATAGAATTTTTAAAGGTGTAATTATGATACCTTTACACATCACTGGGGAGATTCAAATGAAAAATACAAAATAGTACTTGATTAATCTGAGAGCTTTATGTCACTTCGTTTGCGTGCTATAAATACTGCTACATGAATAGTGGTTTTAGAGATGGCTGCTTTACTTCCTCCATCTTAACATCTTTCACATGTACACATTAACCTGTCTTAAGAATCAGCTTAAAATATCTTTCTTGATTTTAGCTAATATAACATAGATCAAAATAGAGGCATTTAAAGCATTGACTTAATATTGAAATTTGGCTATAGAGTACTTTCCAAGTTGGTAATTGCAACCTCTCCCTGAAGTATATGGTGTTATATTGATCCCGGATTCATCCCTCAAGCTAGTCAACCACTTGATTCTATTAACAGTGACAGTGGAATATGCGGCAGGTAGGAAGCATTAGAGTGCTTATGGTTTCCCTCTGGTTTCACACTTAGTGTTTTCTAATTTGATATTGTGTGTGGCTGCTGAAATCAGGAGTAGGGACAAGAGAATAGTTGAAAGGGTGATTGTACAAAGAGATTTTTCCTGTGGAATGATTTTTCTTTTCTTTTTGTAATTTATATTATCACATATACTAAACTATATTAAACTAAACATTTCAGACTCCTTCATCTATATGTACAATATTAGATAATCAAAATTATGTTTTTAATGGTCTACACTGTCACCACTTGGGGTGTAACAAAAGATATAAAAACATGGAGAACAATCGTGGATATTAAGCATAGTGTAAGATAAGGGTGGGAAATGGGGGAGGGTGAGAGGAAATGAATCAAGGGGGAAAAGGTTGTAAAACATTTAAGGGACACACAAATGAAAAATTAACTGCTGATGAAAATGTGTATGATAATATCTTTAACTGGACTAATATACAGTGTATTTATTCTGGGAAAATTCATTTTGCAAGCTGTAACGACATACAGTGATTGTATACATACAAAAAAAAAAGCTTTAAATAATTAGCCTTATCCCCGCCTGTGGCCATCTTGTAACCTGTCCATTAAAATTTTAAGATAGGAGATCAGCAGATGGTGTAATAGTTATGTCAATGGACCCAGCAACTTAAAACTCAACACTGGGCACATGTACATGCATGCCCAAGATCCCAAGAGGAGAAAGGAGGCTAAGAGATTGTGGTATGGCCATCCCTCCTAGGGGGTGATTTCTCGCTTTCTCTCTCCCTGTCTCACTGGGGAACGCACATGCCCTATACTAAAACTCTCTCTAAAAGAAAAAAAAAAAATTAAGATGGACTTGTGTTCAAGAATGAGCTTTTTATTTTTTTTTTACACAGAAAGAGTTAACATTTCAAACGTAATTATGTGCTAATCTCTCTCATGCCTCTCTCCCATTTCTGCCCTCTCTCCCTCTCAGTATAGACATCAGCTACTCCTATGCCTCCCCTGAATTATGTGCTGGTCAACTTTTGTGTATAAACTCTAGACTGAGGCCTTGGGATCTCATGTTCTCTATGAGACACCAACAAATGTACCATTTTTCTTACTTAAGTCATGATAGACAATCCTTTCAGTAGGTAATTTGTAAAAATAACTTAAGGCATTTTGTAGCATTTATTTGTTTCCTTATTCAATGAGTTCTCTCTGTGTGTATTTGTGTTGCGTGTATTTGCACATCCATTGAACCACATGCTGGTCATGCAAAGAGAAATAATGTGGACTGAATACCTTTAAGATATAATTCAATGGGCTGGCTAGCACATAGGGTATTATACACAGGTTAATATAGAAGGCTTCAGAAAGTTCACAGAAATGAAATTATAGTAAAATTCATTTGGTACAAACAATACTGAAACCATGCATATTTTCATATTTTTTTCATTTTATATATATGTTTCATAAACTTTTTGAAGACCTTTTGTAAAAATGTAACCTAATAGTGGGGCCAGTCGGTGGTGTGGTGGTTACGGTGCTGGACACTCCCACATGGCCCACCACCTTTTGAATCCTTGACCTGGTGGCTTACTTTCTCACTTTCTCTCTCTCTCCATTTGGTCCTCACTGGTCAAATTAAAATAAGCAAATAAAAGAAGTTAAATAAAATAACTCTTTAAAAAAAGAAAAAAATATAACCTAATATGTTTATATATATATATATATATCCGCCCATTATGTTTAATAGTATCAGAGCACAAAAAATAAAAACAAACCATTTTACCTGGAGATTTATTGTGGAGAAAAAATCCTCAAAAAACCCTTGTTTCATGGCCTCTAATTAATTCTCTCAAAACCGCCATTGGTAGTGCTAAATTTCTAAGCTGGCAAGCAGCAGATGAGGACACAGATATCAAGAACATACCTTTGAGAATCAGAAAAATTAAGAATGGGCTTTTTTACTAAGTAAGTGTAATGGAAATGATATCTTTTTTAAAATAAGAAGTAATAACTTATAAAATTTATAGGCTACCTGAATTGGTATCCTTCCATGAGAATGAATAGACAAGCATTCTCCTTGTGTTGATTATAGTGGTCTTTCAATGTAGTTTGGTGCTAACTGTAAGATTCAACAGAAAGTTTTGACTAGTTTCTCTCATAAAATAAAGAGCTAAATATAAATTATGCCCATCTGAAGTCGTTATTTTTGGCACAATTTATCATCCAGATGGATAACAGTAAGCAACTCCATTCAATAGGTTAACTAATTTATTTGTCTAGGGGTACGTTTTGCACATGATTTATCCTTGCAAACCTACTGGGAAGCAGTCTGCTCAAGGTTTTATTTTCCACAAGAGTCATATTAAAGTCCTTTCATGCTAGAAGCAGATGACTAACAACTCAACTTCACACTCTTCTAGGAAATGAAACCTTTTTCTTTTCCTTCCTTTCTTCCTTCCTCTCTCCTTCTTCTTCTCCTATCTTTTTCTTTCTTCAGAACTATGGCTCAGAGTTCAAGCACCAGGTAGATCCAAAGTTGTCTCGATAAAGATAACCTTATCCCTTCTTGTTGACCATCTTGTAACCCTATCCATTACAATTTTAAGTGGCGTTGGTATTAGGTAGACATACATTCAAGAACACACTTTGGCTTATTAACAAAAATAATTGACGAGAAGATTTATACTACTTTTTTAATCTCACTGAGTCTCAGTTTCTTAATCTGCAGAGTTGAGAATAATTTTTAGCTCAGAGACCTTTTTAAGGTCTCTTGTAGAATTAAAATGATAATACCAAAATTGACTTACACTGCATCCGGCACATAGGAAGCACTTGATTAATTTTATAACCTTTGCTTTGCCTTCATTTGTAAAATTTGGTGCTCCGTTTATTAGGGAAGGAGAGCTATGTAACCTGTCACATTTTCCTTGTGACACTGTCACAGAGTACAGTTTGTGTTCCGTGACTCCTTTTATAGATTACAATTAATGGTACAATCATTACCCTATCACATTTCATTATTTAGCTTTTAGTTTATTCCCCATTGTTAATTATGTTATAGTTTTCTGGTTCATTAAAATATTGTGATAATTTGGATATAAAGAATACATAAGAATAACCTATTTGGGAATTGATTTTTATAAATATTTGTATTGAATTTTAGCTCAGATACCTTTCAGATGTAAAAATCTATGTCTCTAGTATAAAACATGATAGCCTATTTTGTTATCATCTGGCTAGCATGATAATGAATATTCTCTCTGATGATAGCTGAAAAATGAAGTTGAATCTGCTTCATTAGACTTCCAAAATCACTTAATCATCTAATGCTTTATTATTTCAATGAGTTTGCATGAGGTTGTGAGAGTGGCCTTATACAAATAAGAAAGTGAGCGAAGCCGGTCGTAAGCAGTAATACAGTTGATGCATATGATTATGTTTTAAGTAAACAGGACAGGCAAACATACGTAGGCATTTTGGGTAGAAGAAGTCATCAAAGCAAGTACAGTGATAATGAGATCTGAGCTAACTCATGAAGGATGTATTATTTTCAAAATAAGGAGAAAAAATATGGTCATATGGTGATACGGTGGTTAAAGCGGCTGTATCCCACATGGCAGCCTACATGTTTCAAGTCTTGGACTAGCAGCTTGGAAAACATACTGGGCATATGTCTGCGTGTGCACAAAATCTGAAGAGGAAAGCAGAGAAGATGAAAGTCCAGCATGACTTTCCCCCTTAGAAAGTGTTTTCTCACATTCCCTGTCTAGCTCCTGCTCTGTTTTTCTGTCTTGCAAGCACATGTGCTATATAGCAAAACTAAAAAATAATAATAAATTTAAAAATTAAAAAGAAGAGAAAATATAAGGATATTTTAGGCGTAGAAGTGATAGAAACAAAGACATAGCAATGATAATGTCTATATGACTCAGGGGAGAGTTACTGTATCAATTTGGAGCACAGTATTTTTGCAGTATACACTTTTCCAAACTGTGTTCCACAAACTGTGTCGCATGAATTACTCTATTAAAAAAAAAAGGAAAATTCTCTGTGGTTATTTAAGTTAGAAGAATGTGAAGTCAAAGGACCAGCAGTTAGCGTAATGGCTATGTTGCTGGACTCCCATGTATTCGACTGTGGTTCAAGTCCCAGCCCTGGTGGCTTAAACTCAGGCAGGGCACATGTGTGTGCGTGCCCAAGATCCCTAGAGGAGGTTGGAGGAAAAGGGATTGCGGCGTGACCATCTCCCCTGGGAGTGATTTCTCGCTTTCTGTCTGTCTCTCTCTGTCTTTCTGGTGAGTGCACGTACCCTCTGTTTTTTGGGGGGGGGACCGTACCCCAAAAAAAAAAAAAACCCCCCAAAAAAAAAAAAAAAAAAGAATGTGAAGTCAAAATAAATGCATTTTTTTAAGTGCAAAATTTTTCAGAGCCTTTAATCTACAAGTAATTTTTTCATGCCTAAGTGATCCTGTAAACTTTCTTAGAGGAGCACTTATTAATATCTCTTGAGACTAGCATGGGAAATTCTGCTAAAGAGAGTAATGGAGAAGAAGATTAGAAAGGTAATTTGGAGACAGTGGAGAGCCTTGAGCACTAGATTAAAGAGTCTGAGCATAACGCTGGGAGGAATGAACATCGCAGGATTTGAGAATATGGGCTATGGAGTCAGCTTCGTCAAGCTGCATTGCTGTTTGACTAGCCGAAATGAAGAAAGCTGTTTTGCCAATGTTTGTTTTAGAAACTTGTTTCGAAAGTGGTTTACTAGCATTTCCTTTGCAAAACTGTTGTATTAAAGGAGCTAATAGGTGCAAACTGTGGAGATCAGAACCTAACACAGAACAAACAACCTTAAATAACATTGTTAATGAAAAGCCTTAAATAACATTATTAATGAAAAGTGACTAAACCACTTTGAATAAAGAAATGTCATCATAGAAGTGTTTGAGCAAAGTTGATCTTTCATCAAAGAGAAAGTCTTTTAGTTAAAACTCTTGCTCTAGTTGGAGGAGGCAGAAAAAGGATGGCATTTCCTGTTGTGAAAATGAATGCTATTTACATCATTGTCAATGAGAATAGTTCCTTGTGAGCCTCGAATTCAAATCTCTATTGAAAATGTTGGTGTTTAAGTGCTTTAAAACAAGAAAGTTTCATTCGATTACATAGTACCATGTAAATATTTCCCCTACATATCTTGTGTATATTGTGTGAATCTGGTGTGTGTGTGTGTGTGTGTGTGTGTGTGTGTGTGTGTTTGCATGTGTGCCACAGAATTTTTCAGGGCATGGGATTTTTTCACAGCTGCTTATTAAATCTGCTACTTCATATCGAGGCTTTATTTTGGCCCTTCACCCTGTCATTTTTTATGGCATTTATAATTCCTTTTGATTTAGTTGGAAATTGGAACTGACTTTTTAATGAAAGAAGTTTTCCAATAAGAGGATATTTTGAAAAAGTTAATTTTTTCTAATCTTTGGCATGTGAGTGCTATTTTTTTCCAGTGTGTAGCCTGCCTTGGAATACATTAAAATGGGCTGAAGTTTGTCAAACCTAGTACAATTTTAGTTCAGTAGAACCTAACTACGAACAACAGTTTCAAAAAATTAATCATTTTTGTTATGTAAGAGAAAAATTTGTTGTGTTCAATGCATTTATTTTCAGACATATTTTAATAACAGAAATATGAACCAAAGATATGCTCCTAGGATAACGACTAAAAGATGATAAAATACAAAGTAACACCTAAGTATTATCAGGACCATAAGCAGTAAATTATAAAGTACGTAATTAGGTTAGGTTTTATCAAACATTTGGTAAAAGATGTTTTATTCTATAGAAAGATCAATGTGAGTTCAGTCTGGTGGGGCAGTTGGTAGTCACTGAACTGCAGTGTTGAAAGCCGCATGGCCAACCATAAGTCCGAGTTCCTGGCCCAGGTCTATCTACATAACATGATGATGCGAAGACGTGGAAAATCCAGATGCTTTGGGGAAAAGAGAATGACTCGACCCTGTTGAGAGTGCTTGTCTCTTTCTTGAGTGTGCATGAGTACATTAAAAAACATATCTTTTGATAAAGTTGAGTGTTTTGGACTAAATGGTTATAAAATTTTTGTTTAGAAGGAAAAATGATAAGAGATCAATATTAGAATAGTATGGAGTAAATAATAATGATTAAAGTTACTTGATTATGCATATGAATAGTGTCATTTAAAATAAAAATATATTGGGGCTGACAGGTGGCGTTGGCAGCTAAGAGTGCTGGAGTCCCACATGACTGACTGTGGTTCAAGCTCTGGTCCTGGCGGCTTTCTTTTTCACTTTCCCTCCCTCTCTCTCTCTCTCTGTTCCTCTCTGGTCAGATTTAAATAAATAAATAAATAAATAAAGTTAAAAAATAAAAATTTATTAATATATTTTAAATGTTTCACCTAGTAGACTTTTCAAACAACTGTTGGCTGATATAAGGACATTTTATATTCTATATTTCAAGCTGGTCCTCTAATGTTAATATTTAGGTGATGTTTTAAGGTTGTTTTCACGTGTAATACTGTGTCCTGAGCCAACCAGTGTGAATCAGTTCTGAAATATACTCAAGTTTTGAATGGAACTACTAATTCGCTGCTTTTAGAACTCTCAAGGTGAAATGCCCTTTTGGATCTAATGATTGACATCACTTAAATTGGTGTGAAAAAGAATAAAATGAGACAAACCTATTCATTCTTATTCAACAACAGGTACTTTCAGTTATCTGTATTACTTTATACATAGTCAGGTAGAAGAAAAAGAAAAGAAAACACCTTTGATGTACAGATAACATTGACTAAAGCTGATTACTTAGAAGTTTGCCTACATGTTTACTTAGCAGTTCCTTATAGGAAAAAAATACCATAAAAACATAAATACCTGTTTCTATAAATATTTGTCTTGATCAAAAGGTATGGGAAACAGCTCTTCTGCAGTAATTCATGCTAGTTCTTCCTTTGTAAAATACAAACTGCTTTATATCTTTCTCTTTATGGTACATCTAGACCAAGGAAAATTATTTTGAAATTATTTTTGTTGGCTCTCAGGCAAGCCAATAATTTGAAATATTTTGTCCTTATGACCTGTTTACCAGGCAACTGTAACCTGGGATAACATTTTTGGTTTTAAACCACAGAACCAGACAAATCGAAGAAACATACACTCAGCAAATTTCTCATTTCATACCCCCCAATGCACCTTTGCACAACTGAAGAATTAAGAAACAGTGTGACCTATTTGGTTATCATTCATATGATACTCCAAATTTAAAGCACTTGCTGGAATTAATAAGTAGTTAATTACAAAGGAACTAGTCTTCATTATGATTTCAACTAGAGAAGATAGGAAAGGAGAATCCAGAATATCTGGGATCCTCACTTTCCCCCTAAAATGCTTTCAAAGATTATACTCCTTAACTTTAAACCACTTCATTTTCCTTTGGAAATAAACTTAAGGGCAATTGACATAACTCTTCTATTGTGAGTATAACTAGACAAATATTTTAGATGTGATCCTTCATTTTCTTTAAATATCAGGTTTTATCACTTAGATCTCCCCATGTTGTTCATGAAATTCTCTGGACATGCACCTTAGCATATTTTAATTAATAAATTTTCTCTAGGTAGTGACCTCCAGTTTAACATTCATGCAGACAAAGCACATTTGTTATACATAGATTCTTCTGCCTTTGTACTTATATAAATTACCTCATTAACACTTCATGAGAGTACTGTTACAGTTATAAACTAGGAAACAAGTTAAAAATATTTCAATTATTCTGAATATATTTAATAATACTCCCATTTCTCCAGTATATTCTTCATCTCAAATAATTGCCCAATCAATATAATACATGTGTTTTTTTTTTTTTCAAATGAAACAAAACATCAAATTGAAGTTTTTGTGTGTTTTGCTTTGAGAATCAGACCCTTTGGTGAGATATTATAACCGATTATTAATTTTTATCCTATGGTGTCCATTACAGCTAAACTTTTCTGTATGAAAGCACATTTTAATTGAAAATTTTACCTTAATCCGCTAGGTAACATGTAACTAACAATAGTTACCTAACAGGTCCTTAGCCTTTTAGGATTATTAGGGTCATATCTTAGTCCTTTTGGGTCTGCTATAACAGAATACCACTGACTGGGTAATTTACAAGGAACAGAAATTTACTTCTAGGAGCTCTGAAGCCTGAGAGGTCCACGGTCGAGACCCGGATGTCTGTTGAGGACTTTCTTGCTGCATCCTCATCTCACGTGGTTAGGTCGAAGAACAAAATGGGTTAATTTTTTTTGTCGGGCCCTTTTAGAAGGACATTTAATCATATTTAAGTGAGCTCTCATGGCCTAATCACCTCTTTAAGGCCCTGCCCTATTTATATTGTCACATCGGGAACATTTGGATTTTTGAGGAGACATATTCAAAGCATAGCAGATCGTTATGGTCTCTCCTGGGCCTCAAGAAATTTTTTTCTTCAATTTTACTCAGCTGAGTGGTCAAGAGAGGCTTTTCCAGCTCATCAGCCTAACAGGTTCTCTTTATAAAAAAAAAAAAAAAAAATCAATCATCTTAGGCACCCCCAAACTTCCCCTCACTGCATTATATTTATTTCAAGCATGCAGGAGTAGGGAGGAATTTAAGACTTACTATCAGATTTTCTATCATTTTAAACTTCCCATTGGATCAATTTGCATCTGTGACAATTAACTAGTTATTTTAGGGAGACTTCAGAGAGGTTCCAGCAGAAAGATCAGCCTCGGAGGGTTGCCCCTGAGACTTGGTTTGGCTCTACCATTTCTCCCTGTGCTCAGGCTTACAGACCATCACATGGCATTTCCTTTCTTGTCGGTTGCTTCTGGGTATATAGTGCAGTGGTTGTGGTACTGCACTGGAACAACACATTCTGTGTCCAATTCTTTTACTTCTTCTCTGATTGACCTTTGTGCATTACTCAACTATTCTTTGTTTCAGCTCATCATCTCTAAGGTGATATGGAAATTAAGTGGGTCCCTAGGAATAACAGTGTTTAAAACAATTAAGTCTTCAATTAATGTTATTGTAACTACATTAATTCTCTGAGTTATATCTGGACACATAGCATTAAAAGTCCTTCTGTGGCCAGGTGAAGGTGCAGCACTAAAAGGCAATGTTCTATAACACAATCCCTCAAAGGAAGGCTCCCAATTCAAATCTGGATACCTTCCTGAGTGTATTAGACACATGCTTGGCCATGATCTGGACTGGCTGTGGGTGGGGATGGATCACGGTGTTGAGACCCTGCTGGGAATGCTGTTTCTCTCTCTCTTTGTCTCTCTAGCTTATTGATAAATTAAGTAAACAATTAAAAAAAAATAAAAAGGCAGGCAAGGTTCATGGCCTAGCTTTTAATGGTACGAGTCCTACATGACTGACTGACTAGTTTGAGACCCAGAGCCAGCAGTTTGCAGAACACAGTGAGTGCATATATGTGTGAACAAAATCCCAAAAGGAGAGCAATGTGGAAGAGAAGGGATTATGGTATGATCATGTTCCATTGGGAGATGCTTCCTCCCTCTCCCTTTTCCTCTCTCTCTCTCTCTCTCTGTCTGTCTGTCTCTCTCTAGTGAGCTCATGCACTGTCTGATAAAAGAAAACAGAAAAAGAAAGAGAGAGAGAGAGAGAGAGAAGTACTTCTTCAGTCACCTCTCTCTTCAAAGCATGTTCTTTCCTGGTTAATATAATAACCACCTATCCATACACTCAAAGCCAGGGTTGTTGAAGCCTCTGGAAAGGTCCCATAAACAGCAAACATCTTTGTCAGACAGCTTCCAAACAATTTGAGAAATGAACCAAAAGTGTGGCAAATTTGAGCCAAAATGTATTTGTTATTAATTGCTAAGAAAGAAACTGCCCCTGTGGAAGTTTTCCACCTTGACTCTGGTGTATAGCATTGGAAGAATGCTGCCTAATCTCATGCCATAAACTATGGATAACAGCTACAGTACTTCCAGAGAGACACCGTTTCATTCTGGTAGATAGTCAAAATTCTAGGATATTTTGCAGATACTTACATGCCCCTGTAAATGTGAAATGTCCTTTTTGATTTTTACTGATGTGAATTCATTGTGATAAAGCAAGTAGCTATATAATACTGCCTTATTCTGGTGTTGTTCAGTCTCTTCTGGATTTCCATGTTCTGGCCCTTCCCCTTCGGTGCTCTGAGGAGGAACTCCTGTCTTCTCTCTCTTTGAAGATGAAATATTGTTTCACCCTCAGTATGGAGGTATTAAATATGTTTAGTTGAATAAATACTGAGCTTCAGTTCAAACTTTGGTTTGAGGTGCTAGGTTTTAGGTAAAGAAAAAATTGTCCAATATTCCTTCAGTAATAATCAGTCCCTCCCAAATCAATAGTAGTCAATTCTCTTGAATGGTAGGTTGATGTTTGTACTATTAACATAAATAGTTTTAGCTTTCTCTTTATAAATAAAGCAATGTCTGCAGAGACTATGTATCTGCACCTGACCACTAAGCGCCAATCGATAATATGGGTATTGATTTTTGTGAGCTTTCCTTATTATTATTAGTCAAGGAATGAGGAATCAATGGATTCAACTTCAGTCATGGTATGATGTGAAAAACATGGACAGGAAATTTCCGTGACTAGAGGAGACATTCTCTTGCCAACACTTCAAAGTTAAAACAGACTACACAAAATCTATACATGTACTATGACATGAAGGTCAAGTAAAGAAATGTGAGTGAACTTTGTCATCAGTTATAAGCCTAACTCTATTGTATTAAACAGTCCTAAAAATTGAAGCTGTTTTCAGGCATGGGTATAAAACTGACTACAAATTGTGACAATGTTACTTCAGTTAGTTTCTTAATGCTCTCATTGCTCTGATGTTGCCTTTTGGCTATATGTGCATTGATGTGTGTGTTTTGTTGCCATCCTCATGGAGTGGAAATCTCCTAATTCAGGATGTATGTCTCAGGCTTGGTTTTCCTAGCATGTATCTCAGTTTGTTTGTAAGTAGCTATGTGCATGGATGCCATCTCTGGGGAATACTGGAAGAGTAAGTAATTGATACGGTATCATCAGATTATGATGATTGTTAACATGTAAGGAGTTGTTATTATTTACTAGGGTCTGGGCAAAATTCTTACAAGCATTGATGACTTCATCAGTATAACTACTCTATGCTTTTACTAGTTATGAGAATTGTGATGTTTAGGAACAGAACAAGCTATTTGTCAATAGGAAGTAAGCGATGTGCTGAGTTCAATCTCAGCGATTTTTCCCAGGCCACTTCCTCTACTCAAGTGTTTTTCCCAGATACCTCTTGGGTTTATTTTTCCTTAAGATCTAGTCTCAAATACTCCCATTACATTGAGGCTTACCTCACTGTCCTATTGATTGGGTCATTGGCAAAAGTCATGATGTATTTTTCTATGCAAAATGACCTAATACAATGGCAACTCCCCATCCTATTTCCCTTTTGAATTTTATGTACATTTTATGTTTATTGCCATTTAATATTATGTAGGTTATAATAACTTCATTGTTTTTTAAATCTTCAAACTAGAACATAGTAGAATTTTATTTTTCCAGTGACTAAAACTCACATTCCTTAAAATTACCTAGTTAATAGTAGAAACTTAAAAAAATAATAATTAAATAAATAAATTTAGCTTAAATGGGCTGAGTCTTTTTTTTATATAAAGAATTATTTATCTGGGCGTCATGATGGGCAGCAAGATGGAATCTGCCAGCAGGGTCTTGTAGGTAGTGAAGCCACATACGCCATTAATAAGGTTTCCTGACAGAAGAGACAATCCTAAACCCAATGTATCAGAAGCTTTGAGGTCAGCAGGACTGCCATCCTATTCTTCTGCAGTTTCACAGCATTCTAAGGGAAGTAAATCACCAGATTTGCTGATGTATCAGGGTCCACCAGACAGCAGAAATAATAAAAACTTTACCTCAGAAATACTGACGGAAACTGGTGTCTCAACAAGAAATTGAATTTATCCAACATGGTGGTCCAGAGTAATCACTGTGGCTTGAAATTTATCCAACGTGGTGGCCCAGAATAATCACTGTGGCTGCTATTTTCATCAGAAAGAAGAATTATCTTTACAA
>NW_006200450.1:0-263 GCF_000334495.1 Tupaia belangeri chinensis
CATATATATAATATAAATATAATTTATATTATATAAATATAAATATATATATGAAATATATATATTTACCCATAGTTCTCACCCTCTGCCAATTCCCACCCTCCTCTCACACTATCTCAGGTATTTACAGTTGTTTTCCATTCCTTTTTTCCCCCACACTTTATTCACAAAATTTCTTTCTTTTTTTTGGAGAGATTTTCACTGTAGGGCGTGTGCGCTCGCCAGACAGACAGAGAGAGACATAGAGACAGAAAGTGAGAAAT
>NW_006200450.1:679-897 GCF_000334495.1 Tupaia belangeri chinensis
GTCCAGCGACGTAGCCATTACGCTAACTGCTGGTCCCATAATCTAACTATTTTCAATAGCAAGTTCAGCTGGTATATACATATCTGTGAATACATTCCTGACTTTAGGCATGAAACTCTGAGTAGAATGAATATACTATAAGGTAGCACTTAGCTAATACTATATAGCTTACTATGGACATTAAATGGGTATTTTTTAATATTTTTTTAATTTCAAGA
>NW_006200451.1:0-1006 GCF_000334495.1 Tupaia belangeri chinensis
CCATTATGCTAACTGCTGGTCCCGAATGGGAGAATATTTTTATAAACTATGTCTAAGTAAAGGGACTGATAATCAGAATACACAGGTATCTCAAGCAGCTTACCCAACCCCCCCAAAGAAACAATGATTAACCCGATTGAAAGATGGGAAAATGAGCAGAACAAAAATCTTTCTAAGGAAAACATATGAACAGACAAAAAGCATATGAGAAATTGCTCAACATCCTCATCAGAAGGGAGATGAAGATTAAAACCACGATGAGATATCATGTAACCCCTGTTAGAATGATGAAGATTAAAAATACAAAAATGATAAGTGTTATCAGGGTTGTGGTGAAAGGGGAGCTCTCCTACACTGTTGGTGGGAATGAAACTTGGTTCAGCCACTGTGGAAGACAAATATTGTCGGGTCCATGCAGTTAACCCAGGCTGAGTATAAAGGAGCTGCCTCTCATGCCTAAAAGCAAGGACTGGGCTGGGAAGAAACTGCAAGCAAGGTCAACAGTTTACGAGTTCCAATTCTCCACTGTGTTGTTGTACTGGCCTGTACTCAATTTCTCTGCCATGGGCTTTATTGCCATTAAGGTACCCTGGTACCCCATAAGGGCAAAATAACACCCCCAGCCACACCAGTTCCCAGCCACTAAGGAAGCGGCTGCGAACGGGAATTACTCCCATTAGACTCACCCCACCCTCCTGGAAAATGTCAATAAAGAATGCTGCATTCACTTCTACTGGGGATTACATAGATAAGCATTAGAAAGGTTTAGGTTAAAGCTACTAAATTCGTGAAACGATCTGGGAGGGGCTCAGGGACTCATCCAGGAAGTACTGTTACCCTAAACAAAGACTGTGGGTCACCTTAGATCTCAGGTCAAGGAAAGATTGCCACTCCCCAAGCCATAGCCATTGTATAGAACAGCACGTAGAGGGTCACAAGTACACAATAACCTTTAGGTCAGTCGTCAAGCTGCTGACCCCAGAGATGATATAGGTATTCCACTTTA
>NW_006200452.1:0-851 GCF_000334495.1 Tupaia belangeri chinensis
CCTCCAGTTTTCTCTTGGGATTTTGGGCACAACTGCACACACCTCAGTGTGATTCTCAAGTTGCTGGTCCAGTACTCCAACTGCGGTCAGACGTGGGAATCCAGGGTCTTAACTACTACACCACCTGCTGGTCTGGGTTACTTAAATTTACATAATAGATAAAAACAATTGAGACCAGCAGACGGTCTAATAATTATATTGCTGGACTCCCACATGGTCAACCATGATTCAAGTCTATGACCTAAAATCTTGAAGAGAATAGAGAAGAGATTATAGCGTAGCCATTTCCCTTGGAGGAGGGGGTGATGCTTTCTGTCTCTTTCTCTCAGTCTCTCTGGTGAGTGCAAATGCCCTATAGCAAAAATCTCTCTCCAAAAAAAAAAAAAGAACCAAGTACCAAGTGAAAAACAGAATAAGAGCTTTCCTATATGAGTGTTATCTTCTGCTGAAATTTAAGTATTGTCTTCATTTGATGATGTATTAATATATATTTTTTTCTCTCTGCCCCCATACATCAGAAAAAGAGTGCTATTTTGGCTTTCTTTTCTCTGTCTTCATTTCAAAGCCATCCTCCCTCCAGCAATGTTAGCCCCTAACAAGCCAGCTGGTACCAGAATGATCTTGCTCATCATTGATTTTACTGATGTACCTATTCTCCATATAGAGTTTTGCTAATAGTCTATATTTGGACTATAAATGCTCAACTTAAGTTTTCTTTCTTCCCAGCTCAGATTTTCCTGAAATCTAACCTAACACTACATTGTTTTCTCTTCAGTTCTTCAGAAAGCTGGAGATTCTCAGAGCGGTAAATTTTCTAAACTTTTGTCACTGTAACATTTTGGAGTCTTCAG
>NW_006200453.1:0-522 GCF_000334495.1 Tupaia belangeri chinensis
TCCACCATTGACCAAAATATTACTATATGGTACATGACTGTAGTTCAGTACTGGGAAATGTATTAAAATTCTCTAAGCTGGGAAACCCTGTAGCCTGGTGGCTAAGGCAGCTAGATTCCACATGGCCAACCATGTGATTTGAGTCCTGGACCTGGTGGCTTGAAAAACATGCCAGACACATATGCATGCAGTCCCAAAATCCCAAAAGGAAGGAAAATTGAAGTATAAAGAATCGCAGCATAATTATGCTCCACAGGGGGTGCTATTTTGCTTTCCCTCTCTGCCTCTCTCTGGAGCACATGCAACCTCAGGCAAAAAAAAAAAAAAAAAAAAAAACAGACTGATAGATCAATGGAACAGAATGGAGGGCCCCAAAACACATCCATATGAATGTACCTTTTGGCCAGAATCGCCATCTTCCAGTAATTAACAAAAATGACTAACACTTGCGACCAGCAGTTGGTGTAATGGCTATGTCACAGAATTCCCACGTAGTTGACTGTGGTTCGAATCCAGGACCCA
>NW_006200454.1:0-911 GCF_000334495.1 Tupaia belangeri chinensis
AGATTACATATGATGACCTACTCTATCTCAGGGATTCAAGGAAGGATCAACATATGCAAAACAATAAATGTAACGTTTCATGGTAACAATTAATGTAGACAAAGCATTTGATTAAAAATAAAGTATACCAACATGATAGACTTTCAACAAGCAGAGAAGGGACATTTCTCAACACCATAAAAGCCATACATAGCTAACATCATACTGAATTAGGCAAAGCTAAAAGTTAAACACTTTCCCATGAAAAACTGGAACATGAAAAGGCTGTTCACTTTCTCCACTCTTTTTGAATACTATTGAAAGCCCAAGCCACCACAACCAGACATGAGAGTGCAATAAAAGGCATTCAAGTATGAAAGAAAAAAGTTAAATTGTCTCTATTTGCAGATGACAGATGATTGCAGATGATTATATACATAGAAAATCCTAAAGAACTCGAAAAAACCCTAGAACTGACAAATGAATTCAGTAAATTGCAGGATACAAACTTAATGTACAAAGATCTATAGCTTTTTAAATACACCAACAATGAATGAAATTGGAGAACTAAAGAAAGCAATCACATGGACCAGCAGATCATGTAATGGTTACATCACTAGACTCCTACATTGTCAACTGAGGTTCGAGCCCTGGACTCGGTGACTTAAAACTCATGCCAAGCATGTGTGCGTATGTGCCTAAGATGCCGAGAGGAGAATAGAGGAGAAGGGATTGCAGCATGGCCATCCACCCAGGGGGTGAGTTCTTCCTTTCTGTCTTTCTGTCTCTCCAGCATGCATACACACCCTATAGCAAAAATCTCTCTCACACACACACACACACACACACACACAAAAGAAAAAAAAAAGAAAAAAAAAGAAAGAAAGAAAGCAATCCCATCTACAATAGCCACACAAGAAATAAAATACCTA
>NW_006200455.1:0-767 GCF_000334495.1 Tupaia belangeri chinensis
CCGAGTATCTGCACTCTAAATGTATATATATGTATTTGAAACCATACTGCTCCTGTTGTTATAGAGTTATAAAATTATACAAATTTATAAGACATATTTTGAACATTATCTTTAAAATTCAGTATTTTGAAACTTTGAAATTTGTTTGCAAACTGTCAAGAATTATGGAGTATGAGCTAAAATTCGTTGCTATGTAAATGTTTGTGGAAAAATGTAAAATAAAAACAAGTTGTAATAAAAAAAATAAATAAAACAGGGATTTTGAACCTTGAAAAAAAAAAGATTTAAGAAGAAAATGCGCCAGACAAATAGACTCCTTCATCCTAAGAACTGTAATTAATTATACCTAATCAAACAAGACAGACATCATGTTTAAAAAAAAATAACAAGAGAATAGAGGGATTTCAAGTAAAACATCACTGCAGAAAGATCCTATCAACCTACCTAGGAGGTGAAGTCTTGGGCTGGGGAGTCTGGAAGTGGGTGGAGTCAGAGGTCACACTCCCTCAATATCCCTTTCTTGCCACAGGCCAGTAAGGTGGACCTTGTGCCTGCCTGCAGGCAAGGAGAGTCTGTGGAGAGAGGCAGAGCTAGGCATTAACAAGAGAATAGAGGGTTTTCAAGTAAAAAATTACTATAGAAACATCCTATCTACCTATCTAGGAGGTGGATTCTTGGGTTGAGGAGTCTAAAACTGGGGTGGGAATCAGAGGTGACTTTCCCTCAATATCTATTTCTGGCCAGAGGCCTGTAGGTGGACCTTGTGC
>NW_006200456.1:0-463 GCF_000334495.1 Tupaia belangeri chinensis
GCTGGCCCCTGAAGTAAGGTTCTGGCAGACATCCTGTGATTCCATAATGGTTTGTTAATTTACTTAACCCCCTGTCTTTTATTGATCATTTATCTGTTCACGTACAATTTCCTGAGGGCCTGTGCACTCACTGGAGAGACACAGAGAAACAGAGAGAGGAGAAATGGGAGAAACAACCCCCTGATCAGACAAGACCACGCTGTGCAGTACTGGCTCCTTTCTCTCAATGGGTTGTACAAAGTAGCGGCTCACCACCAAAACCAAACTGTCACACACGCCATGTGCCTTATACTCAATGGTGTAAAACAGCACAGTCATACCTACCGAACAAGCAAGCAAGTGCAGTTCAATTAAAACATAAGATATTGGGGCCAGCATGTGGCATAGTTTAATGCTCTGGACATCACATGGCTGACCTCAGGTCAAGGCCCAGACCTGATGGCTTTCTCTCTCACTTTCTCTC
>NW_006200457.1:0-2869 GCF_000334495.1 Tupaia belangeri chinensis
AAAGAAACAAACTATATATCATATATAATATGTATGTTTTATGTGTGTATATATATATATATATAAAATTCAATGTTGCAAGTTTTAACAAGTAATTGCAGAAATTGTTTCACATGTTTCTCCTGGTTTAAATGTATGTCCTAGTCAAGCATTCCCATGCACAGCTTGTACTGTGAGACTATGTGGAGTGATCTTTGTCCTGAAAGGACAGGGAATAAGCTGGGATAATGGGTTCCTGAGTTTTAATTATATAAATGTTGCTTGTTTAAAAATAAACAATTATATTTCCCTTTCAACCTACTTGGCAAAATAACTGAATCTTTAATATTAGTTTATAAAAAAGTAAAACCATTCATAAAATAATTATTTGATAAAATACTCATCAAATTTGCATCTAATAAAAATAATAATATAAGAGAACTTCAAAAACTTTATGAAAAAATAGAATTAAAGTATAAGTTTATTTTGATGCCAAGAAAAAAAAAGAAATTCATGCAATTTTTAAAAAAATACATGTTCTTCATGAACTTTTTGAAAATGTCTTTATATAGTCTTAATATTATTTAATGCCCAATTCTTGTTTAAGTTTCCTTAATTATCTCAATTATCTTTTTCATTAGTTTGAATTAAGAGTCAAACACATTTAGTAGTGATAACCAGCTTCATTTGTAACGTAACAAGTTTATGTTTGAGACAATGTGTATGTGTTTTCAAGTAATATTTTTTAAAAAACATGGCCCATTGGTAGAATACTGTATGCTTTATATTTCACTTGTTGCTTCATTTGTTATCATTTAACTTGTTCCTGCACCAATTCTTATAAACTGATTTTAACAATTTATTATTTATTTAATTTTAGCTTTTTTGTTATCAGACATGTGCACTCATTGGATACAGAGAGAAAAAGAAAGTGAGAAATTGCCCCTTGCGGGGATGCCCATGCTGCAATCCTTTTTCCTCCATTTTCCTCTCAGGATTTTGGGCATGCATGCACATGCACCAGGCATGTTTCTCAAGTCACTGGTTAGAGACTCCAATCTTGCTGTCAGCCATGTGAGATCTAGCCTTCTTATTCACCACACCACCAGCTGGCCCCGGATCAAATCTTTTTATTAGTTCAGTATCATTCTTTTAGTTTCTCTTTGGTAAAAATTATTTGTGTATGGTTCTTACTACTTCCAGTTGTACCCTACTAGAAGGAATCAGATTCATTCTAATCTGTAGATTCAGATAGTGTCAGTTTATTGTTTCAAAATCATCCTTCAACTTTAATAATTTTAATAACCATTAAAATCATCACCATGATTTATTTTTAATTAGAAGTTCTAAACAGTGATTTTTTGGGACCAGCAGTTGTCGTAATGGCTATGTTGCTGGACTCCCATGTAGTCAACCGTGGTTCGAGTCCCATACCCGGTGGCTTAACATTTAAATATTTATTATTATTATTATTTGCTTTAGGATATGTGTATTTGCCAGAGAGAGAGAAGAAGAGAGAGAAAGTGAGAAATCACCCCCATACTGTAATCCCTTCTTCCCCATTTTCCTCTCAGGATTTTAGACATGCAGGTACATATGACCAGCATGATTTTCAAGCTGATGGGACTGGGACTCGAACTGTAGCCACCCTTGTGGGATCCAGTAACCACCATGCCACTTGCTATTACCACAGGGTGCATATACTTACTAGTGATGGAGAGCAAGGAAAGCAACCCCTGGTCAGCCATGGCCACACTGTAGTCCTTTTTCCTTCATTTCTCCATCCCGTTAGGATCTTGAGCATGCACAGATTCATAGCTGGTATGTTTTTCAAACCACCAGGACCAGCACTCAAACTGCAGTCAATGTTGGAGCCAGTTTCCTTAATTACTACACTATAAGGCAAGCCCCATTTATTATTACTTATTTTATTTTATTCTCTCTCTTCCTATCTTAATTACTTTTTGTTTTTCCTTTTCTCTCTTTTTCACATATTTTATTATACTATAAAACTTTATAAATCTTCTCTTCATGCATATAATATGTTCTGGGAGGAATGCCATAACCATATATAAAACTCTCTTTCCTTTATCATAGTAATACTCTTCTTAATTGTGATCCATCATTTATTCTACCACCTTAGTATTGAATTTTGTAGTCAGTATAACAGGAAATGCTTATGAATGTGTTTTATATATACACACATGAGCTCATATATATATTTAGCTTTTTCAGTTTAATTGTCTGTCTTCTCAATGAGTAATAGACACACACAGAGAGAAGGAGACTAGGAGACATAAGGTGCCCCCATTAGATATTTAGCTTTTTAAGTTTAACTGTCTGTCTTCTCCATGAGTGACAGACACAGAGACAGAGAAGGAGACTAGGAGAGATAAGATACCCCATTAGAGTCCCAATGCTGTGATCTGTCCCCAGTATTGGCCAGCCCAGACCATGGGCATACACATGCCTGGCATGCAAGGGAGGTCTCCAAACATAAACCAAAGAACTACCCCACTTTGGGGGTCAGCCTTGCCAGGCTTCATATTTTATTGCTGTGCCACTGTCCAACCCCTATTTATATTGGTTTTCTACTCTCTTTAGGAATATTCCAAAAAACTGTGAATGTTTTGAAAGAGGATACGTATATAATATTCGTAGTAGTTCAAACAGCCTACTATAGGTAATTATCAAATTCCTGTCCCAAATGAAAATGTCTGTTTCTCCACAGCTTCTCTTACAAAATATATCATTAAAATTTTGAATTTCTGCCATTTTGACTGGTGAAAAAAAATAACACTGGTCAGTTTTCATTTGTGTTGCTATTATTATTCAATTTGAACAACTCTTCATATGTTTAAAAGCTATTTGTATTTATTTTCTGTATAAT
>NW_006200458.1:0-781 GCF_000334495.1 Tupaia belangeri chinensis
TCCTTCTTGGTAATTCCAGAATGCCCAGCCCTCTGCTGGGATGTGACTTATTGACTAAAGTTCAGGCACAAATCCACTTCAGTACTGGAGGTGTTAGAGTCACTGATAACTTGGGACATCCCCTTCATGTCCTGACTTTGGCTCTGGCAGATGAATATCACCTGTATGGTCAGACAGGTTCGGAACCACAGGAGGCCCAATTATGTCCCACAGAATTAAATTCTTGGGTCTAGAAGTTTCCCCAAGCATGGGCTAAAGTGGCAGGAATGGGATTCACAGCTCATTGGGCCCCTATAATAATTGAACTCCAACCCTCAGCCCAACCTGTCCGAGTACACCAATACCCCATGTCAGCTGAGGCAAGCCAAGGGATTACCCCCACACACATAAATCGCTTGCTACAGGCTGGCATTCTCATACCTTGCCATTTTAGTTGGAACACTCCATTGTTCCCAGTAAGGAAACTGGGAGGAAATTATTTTAGGCCTGTTCAGGACTTATGAGAAGTTAACAAAAGGACTCAAGATATCCACCCCATGGTTCCCAACTTGTGCACCCTTCTGAGCCATCTACCCCCTACTCACGTCTGGTATACAACACTGGACTTAAAAGGTGCATTCTTCAGCATAGGCTTGGCACCCATTAGCCAGCCAATTTTTGCCTTTGAATGGCAAGAAGAGGGGTCCTCAGGAACCCCCAAACAGCTCACAGGGACAAGACTCCCACAGAGGTTCAAGAGCTCCCCAATTTTGTTTAATAAGGCCTTGAATCAGGACTTGTG
>NW_006200459.1:0-269 GCF_000334495.1 Tupaia belangeri chinensis
CTTTTGCCTGCACAGGTGTGGTTTATAACCCACTTCTGCCTGCACTTCCTTAAATCCCCCACCTTGCATGGGTCAGGAACAGCAAGTCAGAAAGAGAGCATTGAGTGCAGAAGGACTTTATGTCTCAGTGTCCTTGATGCTGCCTTTTGCCTGCATAAGTGTGCTTTTGACCTTCACCATTGCCTAGTCCCCTCTGCCATTAACTGACACAGTCCAAGAGTCAGAGGCAGTAAGAAAAAGTGAACACTGAAAAACAGTGCATCTCAGAG
>NW_006200460.1:0-622 GCF_000334495.1 Tupaia belangeri chinensis
CAATTATCCCTGTGGGATTTAGCTTCCAAAATGCTGCACTTAACCACTGGGATATGAGGACTGGCCTCATGGCTCTTACATATAGCCCAGGAGACTAAGACCAGTTAAAGGGAGACTGTAGGATCTAGGAGCAGCCTTGGGAGCCAGGGGATTGCAGCTTCAGCCACAGTCTGAGACCTTGGCTGCCTTCAGGAAAGTGCTCCATCTCTGCCCACACATGACTGATCTTGCGATCCAGTCAGTATGCCCTTTGGCACTCAGTTACTACGTTTGCTGCCAGAGAGCATACAGTGCAGGGCCTCCATACAGTGGAGGGCCTACCTGTGTCAGCCCGATTTGATGGAGAATATACCTCCTTGTGCACTAAAAGGGGCAGAGCACCTTCCGATTCCCAGGGAAGAGAAAGAAAAAATGCTCAGGGCTGGGAGTTTCTTGGGTGGTGAGAGCACTCTCCTGGGCCCCATGTCTGTCCAGGAGGGCTTTCTGTGCATAAACTGTGCCTCTGTAGCATTGCAGGACAGGGCTGCACAGACCCATTTTAAATGGCAGAACCCTGGCGGCCCTGTAGCATTGCAGGACAGGGCTGCACAGACCCATTTTAAATGGCAGAACCCTGGCGGCC
>NW_006200461.1:0-583 GCF_000334495.1 Tupaia belangeri chinensis
CTTCATAAACATCATTCAATGAGGGCCAGCAGGTGGTGTGGTTGTCAAGACTCTTTATTCTCATAGGGTGGACTGAAAATATAATCTTGGGTCAGGAAGTTTGAAACACATGCTGCATGCGGTACCTGCATGCACAAAATCCTGAGAAGACAATGCAAGAGAAAAGATTGCAGTGTGGTTGTTCCCCCTGGGGTTGGTCACTCATGTTTACTTTCTCTGTTCCTTCTTGCTATTTATGTAAGCACATGTCCTGTATAGGAAAAATTTCTCAAAGAAAAATACTTCTGGCTATACTGTGCAGACAGAAGTCTCACTGCTCTTCCCTTTTTCTAAAATCTTTTTCAGAGAGCCTAAGAGGAATATGCCTCAGAAAACAACAGACCATTTTGGTTCATTTACAACAGAAATCTTCCTGTATTCTGTCCCTGGCATAGTATCCCTGTAAAGAATGGATCATGGGGACCAGGAGTTGGTGTAATGGCCTTGTTGCTGGACTCCCATGTAGTCAACTGTGGTTGGAGTCCCAGACTTAAAACTTATGCCAGGCATGTGTGCTTAAAACTCATGCCAGGCATGTGTGCGT
>NW_006200462.1:0-712 GCF_000334495.1 Tupaia belangeri chinensis
ACAATATGGAAATTCCTTAAAAACCTAAAAATAGAACTACCGTATGAACTGACAATGTTATTCCTGGGTATCTACCCAAAGGACAGAATACACTCATTTGGAAAAACATTTGCAGATCCATGTTTCATGCAGCCTCATTCACAATTGCTAAGACATGGCATCAACCCAAATGTCTAAGGACAGAAGAATGTATTGAAAAAGTGTGGGACATAGATAAATGGAATACTACTCAGCAACAAAGACAATGAGACCCTGGAATTTGATAGAAAATGGACAAATATGGAAGATTTAATGTTAAGTGAAGCAAGCCAGACTATGAAAGTGAGGCATTAGATGTCCCACTTAATATATTCTGAATGTTGGCACTCAATGGCAGAAAAAGAAAGATTGAAATGTATAAAAGCATGAAGAACAACTGTGGATACTAGAGAGACTGTGGGAGGAGGGTGGGCCATACAGAAAAGGATTGAGGAAATCAAAGGAAAAAAAGCAATACATTTAATGAACAAAATATTTAAAAAATAATCTGCTGATAATAATGTGTATAATAGTATGTATAACTGGACTAACACACACTGTATTCATTCATGGAAATTCATTTTGTGTGCTGTAAAGATGAGCCACATTTAAATGTAAAATAAACAAATAAAAGATTTCGACACACATATTAAAAAGAGGGACTCAAATTATCAGGAAATATATGAATTCATTT
>NW_006200463.1:0-653 GCF_000334495.1 Tupaia belangeri chinensis
TTATATTAATAAATTGCTTGAGTTATTTCTAAGTTTAAATGTTGTATAGACTTAAACACCATGTTTTATATGGCATAAGTCTAAAATGTAATTTGCTCTGTTAACTTGTGTTGTAAAAAAAATTCCTAAAAATTATAAAATAAATGTTAAAATTTCAGGATAATGGTAACCAAAGCTAAAAATTAGAAAAATAATTATGTACTCAAAATATTCAGAAAAAATTAAAATGTTTCTTTGGTGAACAGGAAATAAAAATAGATGTGAGGGTGTATTTTTTTCAAGGGGATTATCTAATGTAAAGATGTTTAAGATTTGTTTTAAAGTAAATAAATTAAAAATATATAGATAAAACTTCTAAATATAAAAAAAAAAATTCTGTGTAACTTATGCTGTCTTAATCAGGTTATCTATCTACTGTAGCCAAAAGAAATCTGATTCTAATCCATTAGAGAGCAGGGGTTTTTTTACGGCTATAGTTTAAAATTTTTTAATTGTCATTTTGGTTAAGTAAACAACAGATAGTCACTGTGCCCTGATCCTGCTTTAATTAAGTGTTGTAAACCTTTGATATTTGCCAGACATCCCACATCAAATTTCAGTTCTAATTTAAGTTTTTACCTTGAACTAATTTTTGAACATTCTTAACAGGGCCC
>NW_006200464.1:0-985 GCF_000334495.1 Tupaia belangeri chinensis
CCCATACTCAAAAAACACAATTGCAAACACCATCTACTGAATGTTAAAACCCTGAAAGATTAAAATATCTTATATCTCAAATTTTAAGAGATCAAAATCCTGAAAATTAAATTCTGAGAAAAATGGGAATAAATAAACAAATTAAAAAAAAAAAACAGACAAAAAATTTAAACACTAGGCAGTTTAATCTTTTGGGATTCTGATTTTCTAAATGTTTAAGTTAGAAACTTTAGACTGTAGGGATTTAGATGTTTCAAGTTTTCAAAATTTAAGATTATGGATTTTTTAGTTTTGGGATTATGATAGAAAGGAATGGTCCTCAAAATAATAAAGGTCACATATGTGAAGCCAATAGCTATCATTATATGCAATAATGAAAAGTTAAAAGATTTTCTCTTAAGATCAGGAACAAGACAAGGATGTACACTCTCACCACTTCTGTTCAACAAAGTATTGGATGTCTCTTAGCAAAAAGTAATTAACAAGAAAGAAATAAAAGACATCCAGATAAGAAAGAAAGAAATAATTTTCTGTTTGCAGATAATATGATCTTATATATAGAAAACATTATAGACTCTTTTTCTTCTTTTTTTTAATTGTTATTATTTTTTATTCTCATTATTTTTTAAACATTCAATCACTATACATCATTTGGCTTGTAAAGAGAATTTGCCTAACATGAAATACTTCTCAGACCAGTCCAGTAAAGAATACTATACATGTTATCATGAACAGGTATGTGTTGATGTGTCCACAATGTGTCATGCCTCTCTATTTGTTCTCATGCTATCTTTCTCTATACTCTTCCCTTCTCTCCCCACACACCGTTCCACATTGTCTTCAGTGTCCGTAACTATTTTCACTGCTTTTATGCCCTCCAATATTTGAATCTCTACCATATATTGTGGATAGTTGGTATATACTAAGTGAATACATACAATATCTTTCTTTCATAGCTTGGCTTGCTCCACTCGGCAATAAGTCT
>NW_006200464.1:1000-2047 GCF_000334495.1 Tupaia belangeri chinensis
TCTTCCATATTTGACCACTTTCTATCAAATGCCAGGGTCTTGTTTTTTAATGGTTGTATAGTATTCCATAGAGTATATGTGCAAGAAAGAAACTTTTTAAAAAAGTGTTTTCAGTAAAACTGAAAGATAAAAAAAAAATCAGCATAGTGGATTAAGAAAATGTGGCACATATACAAACAGAATACTACTCAACCATAAAGAAGGAGGAGATCCTGTCATTTGACTCAAAGTAGATGAATATAGAAGATTTAACTTTAAGTGAGATGAAATTGATTATGAAAGATAAATATTGTACATGCCTGCATAGAATGAACCAAATATCACCCCAAGCCCTGGGAGACTCGGGTCTGGTCTCAGGCAGGCCTCCTCTTATGAGTGCATTTTGGAATAATGATATAAACCAGAAAACAATGAGCCTCTAAATAAAAAGGCAATAGATGACCAGGCAATAGCTAGCATCATATACAACAATGAAAAGTTAAGGGGCCAGGAGATAGTGTAATGGTTATGTCGCTGGACTCCCATGTAATCAACCACAGTTCGAGTCCCAAACCTGGAAACTTTGAAACTCACACCAGGCACAAGTGTGTACGTGCCCAGTATCCTAATAGGACATGGGAAGAGAAGGGATTGAGGTGTGGTCATCCTCCCTGAGTGTTGACTTTTCCCTTTCTGTCTCTTTGTCTCTCTCTGTCTCTCTATTGATGTATGCACCCTATAGCAAAAATCTAACAACAACAACAACAACAATTTAAAAGCCTTTCTCTTAAGGTTAGGAACAAGATGAGGGGGTATACTCAAACCACTTCTGTTCAACAAAATGCTGGATGTCCTAGCAAAAAGTTATTGACATAAGAAAGAAATGAAAGGCATCCTTATAAGAAAGGAAGCAGTTCAATTTTCTCTGTTTGCAAGTTGCATGATCTTACATACACAAAATACAGGCCTCTTCACAAAAGAAAGAAACTGCTTAAAAAAGTGAATTTAGTAACATCAAAAGATATAAAATCGACATACAATGCTGGGTTAAAATTTGGCACACAGCAA
>NW_006200466.1:0-625 GCF_000334495.1 Tupaia belangeri chinensis
GAAAATAAAATTTGGCCTTACTCATTTAGTAGTGACCAGGTACCATTTGCCAGAAAGTATATACGTGTCATATTTATTTGTAGTTTGCCTGCCAATATAGTTTTCCAACTCAGTTTTTTAAAAGAATTATTTATTTAATATTTTAAATTATTGTTTAATCTGCTATAGGTAAAGGCAGAGAGAGAAAGAGAGAATGCAAATCACCAAGTTTGGGACTCAACCACGGCATGGTCAGTCATGTGGGAGTCTAGCACCCTAAGCACCATGCAACCTGATGGCACTTTTACAACCCAGTTTATTATTGGTCTTTTATATCAGATTGTTGAAAGCCCAAAACGTTGAGGACAGAAAATAGTACATGCAGGGTAACTAATTAATCAATACATGTGATTGATTTGGATAAACTGACTATTATATATGTGCATCCTGAAGCTAGACTCTGAAAAACTCACCTTTTGGATTAATTAGATCTTCCTTTACCAGTCTTATTTTTCATTCCTTTTAGACAGAGTGGTGGTGAGTTAATCTGATGCTGCTGTTGAGTGGAAAAGATAGAAATGATATCTGCTTTCTAGATTTTCTCAACTTAGCAATTTAGTGAAGGGAGAGAAATGATCCTAAATGA
>NW_006200467.1:0-626 GCF_000334495.1 Tupaia belangeri chinensis
ACTTGCCTGCACTTCAATGGGTATTGTCCACACCCAAAAGTAGACAGCCCCACCCTGCTCTATCTGCCCTTTCTTTTCCTTTATAATTTTAGTTTTTATAAAGCAAAATTACATTTATTTAACAGAGAACTTTACATGTTTTTGTCTATTAAGTGTTTCTTCCCTTTGATCCTCCCACCCACTCTCTACCACCCACTCTGCTCCCTTACAATTTCTGGTATCTTCGCTTACCCTCTCTATCATATCTTCAGATTTTTCACACTATCTGTCCCTTCTAATGGGCTCTTTGCAGTCACTCTGTGTAGCCAGCACAGTTAGTGTCCAGTCTCTGCTCTTCATATGTGGATGGGGAAGATGTTGATGTTGTCTTAATCACTGCATTGTTAATGGACATAGCCAAGACTGGGTTATAAATACAGTTCATGACTTGGAGGTCAGAGTTCTAGGAGTCAAACTCTGGTGAGGCTGCAGTTTGGTGGAGGGCAGGATCATGGGCACATGGCTGTCTGTGACTTTTCCTTGTTTTGGTCAGCTCCGGCCACTTCCCCCTCTTTCACTGAGGAGAGTAGTTGTGCTCATTATCATCAGTTTCAATAAACCTTTTTATTTTACTCTTAATTTTTTTC
>NW_006200467.1:820-2189 GCF_000334495.1 Tupaia belangeri chinensis
CGTGAGTTTAAGCCACTGGGTCTGGGACACGAACCGCGGTCGACTACGTGGGAGTGCAGTGACATAACCATTACGCTAACTGCTGGTCTCATGTTTGTGTATTTTTGAGGGTTCTTTCTGCAGTTAATTTCAAGTTTAATTCCACTGTAGCTGGAAAAGATGCTGGATACAGTTTCTATAACTTTGAATTTGTAAAGGCTTGTTTTTTTGCCCTTATCATGTGGCCAATCTTTGAAAATGTTCTATGTAGGGGTGAGAAAAATGTGTATTTTGTGGTCGTTGGATGGAAAGTTGTATAGATGTCTGTCAGGTCCATTTGATTTATGGTATCATTTAGATCCTATATCTCTTTGCTTATTTTTTGTCTAGATGATCTGTCCAGAGGAGACAGTGGGATGTTGAGGTCTCCGACAATTATTGTGTGGCAGTCTGTCTCTCCCCTTTGATCCTACAGTCTTTCTTCCACAGATTTGGGTGCTCCGGTGTTGGGTGCATAGATATTTATAATTTTTACATCTTCTTGGTAGATTAGCTCTTTTAGTATTATACAATGTTTTCCTTGGTCTCTTACAGTTTTTGTGTTAACGTCCAGGCTTCTTTTGATTTTAATTTGCTTGGGACATCTTTTTCCATGCCTTCACTATTAGTCTATATATATCTTTGTCAGTGAGGTGCATTTCTAGCAAGCAGCACACAGAGGGCTACAGTTTTGTTATCCATTCAGCCTGTGTTTGTCTTTTAGCTGGAAAATTTTATCTGTTAATATTCAACATTATTATCAATATTTATAGACAGGGAGCCAGCAGTTAGCGTAATGGCTATGTCGCTGGACTCCCACGTAGTCGACCGCGGTTTGTGTCCCGGACCCGGTGGCTTAAAACTCACGCTGGGCGCGTGTGCGTGCATGCCCAAGATCCCGGGAGGAGAATGGAGGAGAAGGGATTGTGGCGTGACCATCCCCCCCGGGGGGGTGATTTCTCGCTTTCTGTCTCTATGTCTCTGTCTGTCTGGCAAGCGCACGCGCCCTACAGTGAAAATCTCTCAAAAAAATATTTATAGACTTATTCCTGTCATTTTGTAAGCCATTTATTTGGGTATATTGTGCCCTTTTATTTCTGTTTGTTGCTCCTTAGTTTCCCTATAGTCCTCCTTCAGTTCCTCTTGAAGAGTTAGTCTACTGTTAAATTCTTCCAGGGTTTGTTTATCTGAGAATGATTTTACTTGTTCTTCCCATTTGAGGAATAATCTTGCTGGGTTTCTTTTAGCACTTTAAATATATCTTCTTCTTCTTTTCTTGTCTGCCTTGTTTCAGTTGACAGGTCTGTCTCATGTTGATTTTATTAGGCATCCTTTGTATTTCCTGTGTCTG
>NW_006200468.1:0-778 GCF_000334495.1 Tupaia belangeri chinensis
TACAGGTCTGAGATTCAAACCATGGTCAGTTATATGGGAGTCCTCCTTAACCTTCACATTACCTCTGGCCCCTGAAGTAATTTTTAAAAATTTTTTTTGTGTTTAGCTTTTTCCCTTAGGGTAAGTGTACATACCAGAAAGGAGGTAGACAGAAGAAAAGTGAAAAATCACCTTCTAGGGAAATGGCCATGCTGCATACAGTCCCTTCTCTAGTCTCCTCTTGGGATTTTGGGTGTGCTCACACACATGCCTGACATGGTTTTCAATCCTCCAGATCCAGAACTAAAACTGGTAGGTCATGTGGAAACTCAGTCACTCTAACCACCAAGCCATCTGCTTAGGTATATTTTTTTTGTGGTACTGAAAAAGATTATATATAGAGAAGAAACCTTTTTCTCTAAAGGGAGTTCTCCATTACTTGTACATAATTGATCCACTCTGTGCTTTCTCTGTGAATTGTCTTGGGAGGCTGGCTTCTTCCCATCACCCTTTTCTTTTCTCTGTCCCCTCGACTTCACCATGTCTTCTCCTGTCCTTGATTTTATAAAATGATGGGAAGAGAAAGTATGAAAAGTAGTCACAATATAACCTTAACATATCCTAGAATGAACAGAATTAAGATGGACAAAATATTGAAAGAAATGTTAAAATATTCTAAAGTCAGAATGACCATTTGGGGAGCATCTGAGCAGTTGAGCTCTTTTACTGGCATGGATGACCTACAGGTGTCTGCAGTTATTTATTGGTCCTGTCTTAATCATAATGTAATTAATTTTAA
>NW_006200469.1:0-960 GCF_000334495.1 Tupaia belangeri chinensis
GCAAATCGTATCCAACAATATATAAAAAAGAGTATACAGCATGATCTGGTAGGCTTTATTCTAGGAATGCAAGGTTGGATCAACATATGCAAAACCATCAATGTAATACACCATATTAACAAGAAGAAAGATAAAAATGATATGATCATATCAATTGATGCAGAAAAAGCATTTGATAAGATACTACATCCTTTCATGATCAAGACTCTCAGCAAAATCGACATAGAAGGTTCATTTCTCAAAACAATAAAAGCTATCTATGAAAAACCCATACCAAATCTCATCCTGAATAGAGAAAAGCTGAAAGCTTTCCCACTAAAAACTGGTACAAGAAAAGGATGCCCATTTTCTCCACTCGTTTTCAGTACAGTACTAGAAGTCCTCGCCAACACAATCAGAAAAGAGGAAAAAATAAAAAGCATGAAAATAGGAAAAGAATAGCTGAAACTCTCTCTATTCACAGATGACATGGTTGTGTACATAGAAGACCCAATGGTTTCCATGAAAAAATTTCTGGAAGTAATGTACGAATAAAGTAAAATTGCACAATACAAAATCATTATACAGATATCTCTAGCATTTCTATATATGAAGAACAGGTAGACTGAGATAGAACTGAAAAAAGTTATTCCACTTACCATGTCCACAAAAAGTATAAGATACTTAGGGGAATAAATCTAACCAAAGAAGTTAAAGACCTCCACAAGGAAAAGTATGAGAAGTTAAAAAAAGGAATTGAAAATGACACAAAAAGTGGAAGGATATCCCATGTTCCTGGATTGGAAGAATTAATATAATCAAATGGCAATTCTACCCAAATTAATCTACATATTTAATGCCAATCAAAGTACCAGACACATGCTTCACAGATCTAGAAAAAAACTATCATAAAATTCGTCTGGAATCATAAAAGACCCTATATTGCTAAAGCCATTCTACATAAGAGGAGTGGAGTGGATG
>NW_006200470.1:0-2139 GCF_000334495.1 Tupaia belangeri chinensis
TCAAAGTGACCCTAGGGACACAGCCCAAGAGAAATTCCCCACCAGGACTGGCCAGGCTCATGGGGGTCATCTGCCCATTCGGTTAGGAAGTTAGGCAGAGGAGAGTGAGGCCAGGGACAGGTGAGGACTGGGGAACTGAGGACAGCAAACATCCCTTGTGGACAGTAGAGGATGACAGTGAAGCCCTCCCATTTTCCAGATCACCCTGAGCCGCTCCAGGGAAGGCAGGAGAAGCAGGTGCCATAGACATTCCTGGTCACACTCAGGATGGTGGGAGCCCCTGTAGGTGGTTTCCTCATTCTACAATGACTGTGTCCTCTTCTCCTCAGCCCCCACTGCAGCTTTTTAAGCAATCAGGCTGGAGGGGGTGGTTTGGGGAACACTGGAAGCAGAAAGTCCTCCTATTTCCTTCAATCCCTCAGCCATGAGACTCTTGAGATGGCTCAGGGCTCTGGCCCCCTTCCCCTGCAAAGGGAGCAGCGGGGTGGTTTTGGGAACACTGGAAGCAGAAAGTCCTCCTATTTCCTTCAATCCCTCAGCCATGAGACTCTTGAGATGGCTCAGGGCTCTGGCCACCTTCCCCTGCAAAGGGAGCAGCAGAAGGTGTGGGTGTTTCTTCTGTTTAAGCAAGTCCTCCAGTAAGATCTCCTGAGTTTATGATCCACTTTCAGGGGTCTCTGCCTGATTCTCCTGCTCTGGGATTGACAACTAGGACCCTTGACCACCTCTGGGTTCCAGCCTGAGGACAAGGCTGCTTGTCACTGTCGCACAGCTGGGTATATCCTCCCTGGTACCAAGTGTTCCTAATCCACTAGAAGTGAGATTAAAATATGTTCTCCACTCTCCTTGTCTGATCATCCCTCCCATCCCTTCCTGGGGTCAACAGCAGCTCACGTTGAGGCTCCTACAGTAACTGCACTCCCAACACAGAGTGAGGGTTCCATGGCTATGACTCCTCTTACCCTTCTCCCAGTGCAAATGGCATCAATTTATTTCCAGAAACAAAACTAGTTGCCGAGACATGTAGGTGTGGTTGAGGGGGGGAATGAGAAGAGAGCCCAGAACAGGAAATTCATAGACCTTAGTGTCATCTGCTGCCCCATGGATGTCCCCCTCTTGTCAAGTATGCTGTCATTCTCTGAGCTCTGAGACTGTGGGGGATGGGCTTCTGCCTTTCTGCTCAGGTGACACCTGTAGGTTGTTCCCAGTCTCAGGTGCTGAAGGAAACTTTCCTGGGCAGGAGGAGAATCTCAGGCCCAGAACCTGCTCCCTCATTGCTGGTTAGGGCTGATCTGAATCCTGCTCATCCCCATAAGTACTCACTCCCATCTGTGGGTTTCATGCTGTCCTGCTTTGTGTGGGGTGACAGTGGATGAGCCCCATTCCTAGGAGCTGAGAGTCACTGGTCCCAACCCATATTCTCACAGATGACCTCAGGGTTGTACGGACACTTCCAGGAAATTGCATTTTTCTTTAGTGTCATTCCACAGAGTATTCACCAGAGAAACTTGATCAGGACTGTGTGAGTGGAAGAGAGGGTGGATGGGGAGACAGCGGGGGATCTTACCCAGAGTGGAGGAAAAACTCTAAAAGTACCAAGGCTTGTTTTCAGTAATTGCCCTTTCATTTTATCAATCCCCATAGAAACAATTTTATAAATAGACACAAGATCTGGATAACAGGAAATCACATGAAAATCAAGACTTGTCACTTCACAATAACAGATGAACCTGGAGGGAAAAACATGAGCAGAAAACACTGTCTCCTGACTGTTTTGTATGTTCCCAGCAAGACAAGGATCAGGGGTCATGGTATACCATGGTGGGTGAAGGAGCCTGCCAGGGAACACTCACAGCAACTAGGACAAAGCCACATAAATAATATTGTTATGATTGTTATTATTATTATTATAAACAATAAGGGTACTCATGTAGAATTATTGCCAAGTGAAAAACAATGAATTATTCTGAGGAACTTGAAGCATTAAACTTGGATTTTGATAGTTTTAGGTGGATAATAATCCCAAGAACCTGTCAGTAGAAAGCTCAGATGGTAGATCATGCGGGCATATGTGGTGACATAAGAACTTTACAAGATACTGCGCTTATCAGTATGGATTGACATTATGACCAGTACATA
>NW_006200471.1:0-2891 GCF_000334495.1 Tupaia belangeri chinensis
TGATTGCTTTGGGAAGTAGTGACATTTTAACTGTATTCTGTATTGTTTTTTTTTTTGTTGTTTTTTTTTTTGTTTTTTTTTTTTTTTTTTTTGGCGTTAAGTTGCATGCCCCTTTGACTACAGAGAGAGAGGACATGAGAAATCACCTCCTGGGGGTGGAGGGGATGACCATGCCGTAATCCCTTCTCCTCCAGTCTTCTCTTAGGGTTTTGGGCACACATACACACACACACACACCTAGTATGATCTTCAAGCTGCTGGGTCTAAGATTTGAACCACAGATTCAGTCATGTGGGATCCATTGTCTTAACCTCCACACCACCTGCTTGTTCACCCATATTGTTTATTCTAATCCATGAGCATTTGGTTGAAACTGAAGGTAGCTTGATTATGGATATGGTTAAACAAAAGTGTTGCCATTCCCTTAGTTTGTTTAGTTTTAAAATTTCTTTTAGAAATGTTTTGTAGTTTAAAATGGAGGAGTGTTTCATCTTCTTGGTTGTGTTTATTCCTAAATATTTTTGTTATTCTGGGCTGGGTGCTGTTATTATTCGATTGTTTTCTTAATATCATTTTCATTGTCTATGGTTCAAGTATAGAAGTGGAAAGGATTCATTTCTGCTAATTTTGAACAATTTCTCAATTTATTTATTAGTTATGACAGTATTTGAAGGTTTTTTTAGTGGTTTCTACATTGACAGACTTTTTATTAAGAATTATTTTATTTATTTCACTTTATTTTTAACATTTGACTAGAGAAGGGCACAGAGAGAGAGAGAGAGAGAGAGAGAGAGAAAGAAAGCCGCTAGGACCAGGACTTATACCACAGTCAGCCATGTGGGAGTCCAACACCCTTTAACACCACACCACCTGCTGGCTCCACTGACAGTCTTATCTGAAAACAAGTATCATTTTACTTCATTTTTTTTTCCTATTTTAATTTCTTTTTGTTTTTCTTTTTCTCCCTTTCTTCTCTCTTGCTCTGTTAAATCTTCCAATACTTTGCTGAGTAAAAGTGATGAAAATGGGGATCTTGTTTCTTCCTTTAGAGTAAAATATTATAGTCTTTCACTTTTGCACATGCCGTAAGCTCTAGGTTTTTCACATCTGCTCTTTATTATGTAGAGGTAGTTTCCTTCTAGTTTAAATTTATTGAGAATTTCTACTTATTTATTTATTTTGATGATGAGAGAGTGTTGATTTTTGTTAAATGGTTTTGCTTCAGCCAGGGCCTCATTGGTTTGCATTTGAGATTGCCATACTCAGCATCTTCGGTGTATATATTCCTATTTTGTGTAGTTCATGAGTTACCAAGTGGTGCTGACTTAACCAGATGGGATCACCGACACCATCTTATTTGGCCACAGCTCACCCACATCCTATGCAGTCCCTGAGAGCTTAGCCTGGGCCCTTCTCGCCTACACCCCCTTCTTCAGCATCTCCTGCCCCTGATACAGGCATAGTGTGGCCACCTTCTCCACCCCACCTACTCCTGTCCTCATCCATGGCCCTGTAGATGACATTTATATCAGAAGCAGACCTCCACCCGGCCCCGCCTCTCAGCTCCTCCTCATTCATTTCATATGCAGTGCTGACCTCATGACCTTCATCAGACAGGATCTTCCTGGTCAGTTACTCCCTGCTACCATCAGTGCTACCCACACTGATCTCTCTTCATTTTCCTGAAGTATGTGTTCTTTCTGTAGATATTTTTATGAGTGTCCTCTTTCTTTAGATAGTGTCAGCTTCCAGGAGACAGTTCCTTCCTGTCTGACCTACTTTGCACACTGGACCCCACACAACACCTAGAGCTGGGACCTGAGACATGAAATGTATTTATCACGTGGTTGGATGGACAGTCTCTGCAGTGCTGATATCCTAGAAGTCTGATGGAGCTGGACTAAAATGCTTATGTTTCTACCTTAGCAGCCAGTGTGTAGCTTTTTTGAAAGCTTGGGCCTTTATGGAGGTAAGGCAGTTTGAATGGGGTAATAAGGAAGAGCCCCTGAGCTGAGAGGAACGATGCCTCCCTGGCCTCCCTGACTGTCTCACGACCCCAGGCTAAGGACAAGGCTGATTATCACTACCACTCCTTCTATGACAGCCATTTAAAAGAAATGTGGGCACAAAGAGCACATGGCTCTGAACACAGCCAGAAGACAGGCACCTGTAAACAAAGGTGCTGCTCCTTCCAGCCCCAAAGGGCCAGGGCTGTGGCATTTGACTCTTGAGGCCTCACAAACTAGTGTACTGCTTGAACTCTGACCCCAGGACAGCCTGCCCCTGGCATTCAGTGCTAATCGCTACACTAGAGAGAATTACACACTGTGCTGTTGAGAATGACTGCGTTTGGGGACAGAGGTTGAGAGGGTCCCAACATATTCTCAAGGCAAACTTTGTTGGAGAGGATCTGAGATCCGTAATTGAGGACAAAGGATGCAGCTGAGTTGGCCCCAGGTGGGTGCTGAACAGAGAAGCCCCAGGACCAGCAGACAGCAGGTTCTTGTCTCAGTTACTCCCCATCCTAGAACACCATGAGAGCTTCGAGGCTGTCACAGAAGGAGTGGTAGTGATAATCAGCCTTGTCCTTAGCCTGGGGTCCTGAGATGGTCAGGAAGGCCAAGGTTCCAGGCTTGGCGTCAGAGAATCAATCAGGGACCCCTGAGGTTGATTGCTTTTATGACACATGAGGAGTCCGGGGGCCATTCCTGGGCGCTCTTGGTACCAGTGCACATCATTGCCACCAATGTTGTGTTGTAGAAAAACAGACATTGAGGGGACCAGCAGTTAGCGTAATGGCTATGTCGCTGGACTCCCACGTAGTCGACCACAGTTCCCATCCCGGACCCGGTGGGTTGAGACACGCCAGGTGCGTGTGCATGCATGCCCAA
>NW_006200472.1:0-1446 GCF_000334495.1 Tupaia belangeri chinensis
GACAGGGCCACTTAGGCCTTCTGTAGCCCAAGTTCATAGACCCTCAACCTTGGACACCCAGGCTGGCTATGACTGCCTGCCCCCCAGGTAATCCCAGGCAGGCCCAGCCTGGAGCCAAGACCAGGAGGGGAGGGCCTGCTCTTGTCTTTAGAGGCTCGGGGTGGACAACCTGTGATGGGAGAAACAGGCTAACGTCTCAGACTCAGGCTCAGTGAACACAGTGGGTGATGGTTGGGAACTTTTAGAACAAGACAGTGACATAAGGATACTGTGTCCCTTCTACAGACCAGTAGTGTTCCCTTCCCTCTGATGACATCATGTGCAGCTTTATTCTCTTTGTTCCAGATGGCCCGGACCCTCCCACCATTTCTCCCCCAGACTCGAATTATCCTCCAGGATCAAACCTCAGCCTCTCCTGCCACGCAGCCTCTAAACCACCCCCACCTGCACAGTATTCTTGGTTTCTCCCCGGGAGACCCCAGCAATCCACACAAGTGCTCTTTATTCCAAACATCCATGCAAATGATAGCGGATCCTACATCTGCCTCGCCCATAACTCAGTCACCGGCCTCAATAGAACCACAGTCAAGAATATCACAGTCCTTGGTAAGTTAGTCCCTGGAGCACTGGCCTTGAGTTCAGGGGTTAAGTTTGTTGGTTTTCAGAAAAAGATCCGGAAGAAATTCCTTCCCACCCTGTGTCCCACAGGCACAAGCGAACCCCAGATCCTCTCCCTGAGCCCTCCAACCCTGTCCTTGCAGACTCTCTCCTCCTCTAGCTTCTCTGCTTTCTCATGGCAGACCTTGGATCCTGCCCCAAAGTGGGTGGGGCTTCCTCAGCCCCAGAGAGCCCCAGTAGTGGGAGGGGCTTCACAGAAGGGGAAGGGAGAAGGGTCCTCAGGGTCACATTGATTCTGTCACTGACTCATCCCTTTCTGTCACCTCTTGTTGTCTTTTCCGTCCTCCATGAGCCACAAGAACATAAGAAGCTCTGAATCAGGCTCACAATCTTTCTCCCCAAATGAGAGGACTGGGATGGGGGTGAGCAGCTCAGCCCCGCTCCCTGCTGTGCTCTGGGCTCCCTCAGAGACTGGCTCAGCTCTGACTCCATCTGCAGTAAGACCAGGAGGGGTGGAGAAGGTGCCTAGTGACCTCCCTAACTGGCTAAATCACATCACCCCTTATTTCCAGGGTCTCCCCAAATTAGGCTTCAGGAAAATGAGAAAAGAGCAAGCCTCAGGCAACCCCCACGACCCATGTTCTGGATCCGATTCTCCTGCTGTGCCAGGCTGTGGACACTAGTTCAGGAGATGGCCACAGGGAATGCAGCACACCTGAAGGACAGGGAGCATTGCCCCCGAAATTCCCGCATGGGACGGAGGAGCAGGGCCAGAAAGCATCTATTTGGATTGGGTGGTCAGAAAAGTCATGACAGGGAACCAGCAGT
>NW_006200473.1:0-486 GCF_000334495.1 Tupaia belangeri chinensis
GGCCTGATTTTTTATTTCAACTTATAAACAATCTACTGCACTAATCTACCATTCATGTTGCCTGTAATATTGACAGATACAGGAGGAGAAACGATGCTTTAACTGCAAGCATATAATCTGACGCATCTCTCTCTCTCTCTCTCTGTCTTTCTCTGACTTCTCTCACTCTCACCGCTTTTACAAAAGTATACTCTTAGTTTACCAATGTCTCTGTTCATATTTTTTATACTTTGTTGACTTTAAAGAAAAAAAGAGTTGTCTAAAGCTTTCATAATATATGTGACAGATTTTATATACCACCATCTAGCATATTCTAGTTTATGTAAGATTCAACACGTAAGGAGAAAGAGTATAAGATAAAATTACAGTTATCATTTCTCCGCAAACTTAGAAGTACAGCTATTATCAATGTGATCTGAAAAATTCACTACAGATGTATCATTTACTGAAACCATTGTAAGAACTACTTGAATAAGGAAGCCTACT
>NW_006200474.1:0-739 GCF_000334495.1 Tupaia belangeri chinensis
TATGATACATATATCTTAAAACAAAAACAAAGCAAAACAAAAAAACACATAGCTCTTCAAAGCTAGTTCACATGGGAGGGTTGTAGGTTCATGTCCCAGAATCTCCCTGAGCACACTGGGTACACATGTTCCCTTGATCTAGGCTGGCAGGAACTGAGGTGGATTGCAGCATGGTGACCCTGTTTTGATTGTATCAATCTCTACTTTTCTCTTTATTTGTCATGAAGAAATAAATATATGAAATCAGGAAAAAAAGGAGGGGAAACATCAAGCCTGGCTTTGATGGTGCAATCAGTAGCATACTGAACTATCGTGATGGAACCCACATGGCTAACTGTGCACTCAGATACCTGACTTAGTCAACCCAAAGCACGCTGGGTGTGCACGTACATGTGCCCAAGATCCTGACAGGGAGAGGGCTGCAGGACGGAAATTGGGGCATGATGAGGCCCTCATCCAGGATGGTTCTCTCTCTCCCTCTCTCTTTCCCACTCTCCACCCACCCCATATATACATAAGCACAATCTATAATGATAGAGTAAATTAAAATTGTTTAATACACAGATATTTTCTCATTTATATCATGTATAAAATCCTTGAATGTTTCCACTGAGTTTCAAAAACAAAAAGCCCAGTTTTCCTCTGCTCTGGACTAGGCAGCCCTCACCAGAAGGACAAGGCAGCACCTCAAGCTCAGACTTCCAGTTGTTAGACTGTTTGAAATAAATCTTGAGACCAG
>NW_006200475.1:0-1350 GCF_000334495.1 Tupaia belangeri chinensis
CAGAAAGCGAGAAATCACTCCCTCCAGGGGGGACGGCCACACTGCATTCCCTTCTCCTTTATTCTCCTCTTGGGATCTTGGGCACGCATGAGTTTTAAGCCACCGGGTCCAAGACGCGAACCATGGTCGACTATGTGGGAGTCCAGTGACATAGCCATTACTCTAACTGCTGGTTCCCGTATTTTATTTTTTTATATACATTCAATTGCTCTATATCATTACAGCATGCAAAATAAATTTTCCCAGAATGGATGCACAGAGTATTAGTCCAGTTAAAGATATTATCATGCATGCTAACAAAAAACAGATAACTTTCCATTTTTGAGTCCATTAAATGTTTCGTTTCTTTCTTTTTCTCCCTGATTCTCTTCTTGCTTAAATTTTTTAAAAAAATATGATTAGTAGAATTGACTTTATTCTTCTATTTAACTGTTCTAATTTTTTGGAGGATAAAATCTAGTTTTTCAAAACATCCATGTAGTGCAGAAGTTAAATTCAAGATAGTACTACATTCATCACTTTCAACGAAAAACATTACATTATGTTGTTCACCTTTAATTTACATTTATAAGAATTTTTTTCTGAACGTACATATATAAGTTTAGCAATCCCTTTTTAAACTCTGTTGTAATATTCCATTCCTTAATTAGTTTGCCTTGTTTACATGAATTCTTGTATCTGTCAAACACTTTTTCCAATGTCTCTTCCCCACAACCTACTTGTCACTTATGTAGACTCTCATATTCGAAGTTGCCTTCTCTAACTCCATGATTTCAAATCTATCAATTTTTGCCATATAATGCAGACATTCAATATATGTTAAGTGGGGACATTCTGTGGTTGTCTTTCACAGTCTAACTTATTTCACTTGGCATTAAATCTTTGAGATTCATCCACTTTGTGTCAAATGACAGGATGTCACTTTTCTTTATGATTGAATAGCATTCCATTGTGATATGTGGTACATTTTCTTAATTGTGTCATTTGTTGTTGGGCTCTTACATTGATTCCATGTCTTAGCTATTGTGAATAGTGTTGTAATAAATATGGATGTGTCAGTGTTTCTCTGACATAAAGACTTACTTTTTGGGGGGTAGATACCCAGAAGTCACAGGACAGTTCAGTTTGTAAAGTATTGAGGAACCCCCAAAATGTTTTCCACAGTGTCTGTACTGGTTTACGCTCGACCAAAACTGATGAGCACTTCATTTTTTCCACAATCTGCCCAGTTCTTGTTCTTTGTTTTTCTGTTTCTAGCCATACTGACTGGGATTAGATAATTCCACATTGTGGTTTTAATTTGTATTGCTCTTATAAAAATTGTTCATGCAATTATATATGCTTTTTGGC
>NW_006200476.1:0-294 GCF_000334495.1 Tupaia belangeri chinensis
TGGGTGTTTCTTGGATGTGCCTAGTGTCACAAAATTGTGCACAGGGATACAGAAATTGGTACACTCATAAAAATGAGGTGTCATACGGGTCGTTGAGGCTTAATTCTAGCTTAAAGTTCAGTGTGTTCTAAACAGTATTACTGACAATGATGAATCTCTATGAATTTTTCTCAAGGGATCTTTCAGATGTCGGTGTTAGTTGAGTGTCATTAGTGTCACAGATTTGTGGTGAGTGAAACAGAGTTTAACACTGTGTTCAAAATCAAGTGTGATATGGTTCCTTAAGGCTTAATT
>NW_006200476.1:393-1355 GCF_000334495.1 Tupaia belangeri chinensis
TGTGCCTTTTGTCACTGTTTTCTCCTTAGGGATACAGGGTTTTGTACTGTGTACAATATCAGGTGTGATATGGTTCCTTGAGGCTTAATTCTCCTTTAGCATTCAGTGTGTGCTTAACAGCTTGACTCTCAATGGTGGGTCTCTATGGACATTTCTCAAGAGACCTTTCAGTTGTGGGTGCTTCTGGGGTGATCCTATTGTCACTGTTTTGTCCTCAGAGATACAGAGTTTTGAACTGTGTACAAAATCGGGTGTGATATGTTTCCTTGAGGCTTTATTCTGCCTTAGAGTTCAGGGTGTACTAAAAAGCACGGCTCTCAATAGTATATCTCTATGAACATTTCTCAAGAGGCCTTAAAGCTGTGGGTGCTTTTGTGGTGTGCCTTTTGTCATTGTTTTGTCCTCAGGGATACCAAGTTTTGTACTGTGTACCAAATCAGGTGTGATATGATTCCTTGAGGCTTAATTCTGGCTTAGCATGCATTGTGTACTTCACTTCATGACTCTCAATGGTGGTTCTCTATAAATATTTCTCAATAGAGCTTTCAGTTGTTGGTGCTTTTGGAGGGTGCATATTGTCACTGTTTTTTCCTTAGGGATACAGAGTGTTGTACTGTGTACAAAATCTGGTGTGACATGGTTCCTTGAGTCCTGATTGTGGCTTAGCGTTTAGTGTGTACTTTACAGCATGACTCTCAATGGTGGGTCTTTAGGAACATTTCTCAACAGACCTTTTAGTTGTGGGTGCGTTTTGGGTGTGCCCCTTGTCACTGCTTTGTCCTCAGACATAAACAGCTTTGGACTGTGTACCAAATCAAGTGTGATATGGTTCCCTGAGGCTTAATTCTGGCTCAGCGTTCCGTGTGTACTAAACATAATGGCTCTCAAGAGTGGGCCTCTATGAACGTTTCTCAAGAGGACTTAAAGTTGTGGTGATTTTGTGGTGTGCCTATTGTCAGTGT
>NW_006200477.1:0-1088 GCF_000334495.1 Tupaia belangeri chinensis
AGAAACTAAGCAGACTTACAAACAAATAATTAAATATTTGGTGATGAATACATCAATATAAATATAAATATATAGAAGAAAATATCACAAAGAAAAGAATAGTTAACTCTGATAAGGGGTTAGGAAAACCTCATAAGCAGAACGATGCTTGAGCTAGGTTTTAGGGAATGAACAGATGAATACAAACCATCATTAAGTAAACAGAATATTCAGTCATTTCTTCTATTCCATTTATAGAAACTCATACAGAACAAGATAAGTGATGTGGCAATTCAATATTGGATTGGATTACATTTTACAGAGAACTGGAAGTGGATAAATGACTCTTTTTTACATTCTAATACGTGAGTATTGGATTAACTAATTTTAACATTCAATTCACCTCTGGTGACATTCCCAGGTAGTAACATTGTTATTGAAAATTGAGCTTTATAGTTTCAACTTGGTTGAGAAATTCTCACAGAGTTCAAAACAGTTAAAAATGGATGATTAAAGGGATGAGCAGATGGCACAATGGCTACGTCACAGGACTGCCACCTGGCCAACCATGGTTCAAGTCCTGGACCTGGCAGCTTCAAACTCATGCCTGGGATGTGTGCACACATGCCCAAAATCCCAAAAGGAGAATGGAGGAGAAGGGACTGCAGTGTGGCCATCCCCCTTGGGAGGGAGGGTGATTTCTCACTTTCCACCTCTCTATGTCTTTGTCTCTCCAGCAAGCATACATTCCCTATAACAAAAATCTCTCTCTAAAAAAAATAAAAGAATAATTTTCAAGTTGGCTGAGAAGTTCCATGTATAAAAATACATCAGCCATATATAGTATATATATATGTATATACATATATAGCCATCAGGAAGGTCATGATGCGTTTTTCTATGCAGAAATGCATCATGAATTTCCAGATACCCCTATATACATATACGTGTGTGTGTGTGTGTGTGTGTGTGTGTGTGTGTGTGTGTGTGTATCTGCAGTGCAGTTTTAGGGGACAAAGAATAGGCAAACATTTTGGGGAGAAACAGGTGCAATTTTATTTATTTTTAAAATTTAATCTATTTTATTTTTATTTCTTTTACACATTCAA
>NW_006200478.1:0-1525 GCF_000334495.1 Tupaia belangeri chinensis
GGACCTTTTCTTTTGTTGGGAAATTTCATTTAATTGTTTGATGTACTAGTTGCCACATCAATGTTCTGTGAGCACCTGTGGCTGTACATGGTGGGAGGTTATCTTTTGGGTTGTCATTATTATGAGTGATCAGCCTCAAGCGGCACTTCTTCCTGGTTGGCGGGCCTTAATAAGCAGTCATCTGTGTGTGAGTGCACAAGTACCATTATCTTTGTCTGCGCCTGAACCTTCTCTGAGTAGAAGGATTGGCTCAGGCAGTCTCAATTTGCATAAACAGAAGATACTCTCCTATGAAGTAGTAAAAATGTATTTGTGCAATCTTTGCAAAACTCATGATTGCATTATTGAGCAAATGTTGGGAGAGCATGTAGAAAATGAGCATTGACAACTAGAATGTTCCCTCTATAAACAGGGCTGGCCATCATTAATCAATGAAACAAAGGGCTTTGCAAAGACATAGATGCTACAGCAGATGTGGTAGAGTGAGTCAACCCACTTTTCCCACAAATACGAGCCCTTCCTTGCCTTTGCCTCATTTCTGCTTGTGAGCACAAAGGTTCTTGGGCACACCTTTCTGCTGGGTTTTGATTCCATGGGTGAAACAGACCTGTACTATGCTTAACAGAACACTCTCCAGGGACCAAATGCTCCAGGAAGACTCAGGTCTCCTCTCAAAACCAAATTGAAGGATTGATAGAAGAGGAGGAAAAGGAGAAGTTAGAGCACAAGCAACATAGAGGACAATTCCAGAGAATGATAAAGATGATCATTGTGTTTAAGAATGAATGCATTCCCAACAAGAAAAAGTTACCAAGGTAAGAGGCATACACTGGTATATAAGATGACCTCATTTTTACAAGGATAGAAGGGCAATTGGCATGTCAAGTGATGTCTTGTCTAGAAACTTGCTTCACCTTGGATGACCTGGTGAAATTGATGACTGCATGCAGAGGAATGAATGGACTTCTTTTGGAAAATGTTTTTTAGCCCACATTTGAGATATGGGAACCCTTCTTTGAATTTGTAATGTTTAGAAACCCTGAATCAATTTCAGGGACTTCCTACACTCAGGGATTATCTGTTCTCCCCTAAGTAAACAGACGTAAAAGAGATACACTTTTCTGAAACATTCTCCTTGTTTGTAGGGAGGCATTTTAGGGCAGATAATAGAACTAAGCCCCAAATTGCTATTACATCACAATATTCAGAGCAAAAGGTCTTCAAATACAAGTCACGTGGAAGAGAGTAATATATCAAGACCCTTTATTCTCTGAGCTCCTGGAAGCAAAGAAGAACAAAATTGCTCTGGAGTTATAACAAGTGCCATGGCTTTCTGCTTATTGCAGTTGTGAACACAGATATGGTAGTGTCTCCTTCTTCCTCTGTGTTCTTGGCCGGGGCACTTAGCACCTGCTGCTCTCCATATCTGTACCTGCCCTCGACCCATACACATGGCAGACCCCCTCTGCCCTCATCAGAGGAGGATACATTTTCGCTTTTTTTCCTCTGTCCTCTATGACCTTTT
>NW_006200479.1:0-2080 GCF_000334495.1 Tupaia belangeri chinensis
ATCAGAAATCAGTCAACAGTTTATGTAAAATGTATGTACTTTACATTTAAGTATAGATTTATTACACCAATTTATTTTTTTTGTCTTTGGCAAGCAAAATATTTTTATTTATAAAAAATATCTATGAGGGAACTAGCAGTTAGCATAATGGCTATGACGCTGGACTCCCACGTAGTCGACCACGGTTCGCGTCCTGGGCCCGGTGGCTTAAAACGCGCTGGGCGCGTGTGCGTGCATGCCCAAGAGCCCGAGAGGAGAATGGAGGAGAAGGGATTGCGGCATGGCCATCCCCCCTGGGGGGTGATTTCTCGCTTTCTGTCTCTCTGTCTCTCTCTCTCTGGGTGGCGAACGCCTGCGCCCTATAGCGAAAATCTCTCCAAAAAAAAAAAATACCTATGAAGAGGGGAAACAAGAAACAACCGAAAATTGTAATTATCCAAACCAGGGTAAGAAAGAAAGTATTTAGAGGGACCAGCAGTTACTGTAATGGCCACGTTGCTGGACTCCCATGTAGTTGACTGCAGTTTGAGTTCTGGACCCGATGACTTAAACTCACCCCGAGTGCTTGTGCGTGTGTGTCCAAGATCCCGAGAGGAGAATAGATGAGAAGGGATTGCAGCGCGACCATCCCCGTGGAGGGTGATTTTTCACTTTCTGTCTGTCTCTCTCTTTCTGGTGAGCTCACATGCCCTATAGCAAAAACCTCTCCAAAAAAAAAAAAAAAAAAGAAAAAAAAAAGAAAAAGAAATTCAAAAAAAGAAGAAGAAATTCTTGTTACATGGTAATGAATGACTTGGTTACTCTAGCAATGGGCTTGTGTTGAGAACTCAGGATTTGTACATAGCCAAGCTACAGGGTTAGGAAACAAAAGATTCAGGGTGATTGACTCTTACTATCTTCTGTAGCCTTCAAAATGGTTTCCTTGTGGGGAACCAGCAGTTAGCGTAATGGCTATGTCGCTGGACTCCCACGTAGTCGACCGCGGTTCGTGTCCCCGTCCCGGTGGGTTAAAAACTCACGCCGGGCGCGTGTGCGTGCGTGCCCAAGATCCTGAGAGGAGAATGGAGGAGAAGGGATTGCAGCGTGACCATCCCCCCAGAATTTGTACCTAGCCAAGTTACAGGATTAGGAAACAAAAGATTCAGGGTGATTGACTCTCTTACTATCTTTCAATAGCCTTCAAAATGGTTTCCTTGTGTTAAAGAAAAATGAAATTTACTTTAAACTCAAGTCATACAAAAAGAAGAAAGGATATGAAAAATAAAGTGTCCACACTGTATAACAGAAACTGAAAGATGGGATGGTACAATAGCAGGGAGGGTAACTGTAGATACCAGAGACAGCATGAGAGGAGGGTAATGGGGTGGCAAAAAGGGGGTGGGGAAGAAAACGTTTAACTGACACATGAATGAAAAAGTACCTATTGATGAAGATGTGTGGTAGTATATCTTTGACTTAACTGATATGCACTCCATCCATACTGGAAAAAAACATTTTGTGTACTGTAAATATGCACAGGGATTAAATGTAAATTAAGAAATGTAAAACTAAATAAAATTATAGAAAAGTGCTTTCTCAATATTTCTCTCTCTCTCTTTCTCTGTCTCACTCCCTTTCTGACAAACATATATGCTCTGTACCAAGTAAATAAATAAATACATAAATAAATATAAGAATAGGGAACATCGTGGTATTTACACATATAATGGACTACTACCCAACAACAAAAAGTAATAAACTACTGGTGTGGACAAAATGCAATCATTTCAAAAATAACTTACCGAATGAAAGCTGTTAGATACAAAATAGAGCATGCTGAATTTCACATACTTAAAGTTCTACGAGAAAACAAATTTAGAATAACAGAAAGCAAATTGGTAATGGCATGGGGTCAGAGTGAGTATAAAACACTGTGAGAGAACATTCTGGAATGATAGAGAAGAGATGTTCTATATCTTGTGGTAAGATGATTACTCAGGTGGTTATATTGATATTTTTCAAATTTCCTCAAACTTACTTCATACCGGGGACCAGCAGTAGACATTTTATTGCATTTAAATTCTATCACAATAAAGTTATT
>NW_006200480.1:0-858 GCF_000334495.1 Tupaia belangeri chinensis
TAAGGAAACCCTGATGTCATACTCAGTTATTGTATCTAGCTCCAACAGTGGCATTTCTGGGCAATGCCTTTTTCTTTTGGCTAAGTTCAAACATGATTCATGGTCTGCCCACTTATGACCAGTCATCTCCAAAATGTTCAGTATATAATAATGGAGGTAAAGAAAATATATGCAATAAAAAGTCCCAGTTAGAAAAAAAAGAAAAGGCAAAATTCCTAGCCTTTTCTGGGTCCTATGAGACGGAATAGCAAAGAATCCTTCCCCCCAAAACAAAACCCCTTCAATAAAAAATCCAACCATTTGATTCAAAGTGGTTGTACTGGCAACTTTATGATGAAACATCACGACAGGTATTGCTGTACCTATCATTTTCTTAAAGTGATATGGAAGGTTTGTTCTAATCCCTAACATCCCTGTGGTGCTCAAACCGGTCTGCTTAGGGGTTGAGCAATGTGCCGAAACCCAACTGAGCTTGAGGCCTGACTAGTGATGCAGGAACTACTTTCAGGAATGTCCAAGATCAGGTGGATGACAAGGGAACATGCACTTGTCAGAGACAGAGACAGAGACAGAGGGAGGGGGAGAGACCCCCTGCCATTGGGGCTTACTTCTTGGTCATGTGAGCCCTTTCTATCCGAAACCCTGCTACAGTATAATGCGACTTATCTGCCTCTGAAAAATCCATGTTCATTGTGTTAAAAGAAAAAAGAAACAGAGAAGAGCAACAACAAAAATATTATCCATAATACCAGTATTCAGAGATGGTGACTGTCAACATTTGAACTTAACATTCTCTGAATGCTCTTTCTCAGTACGTACACATGAGTGAGTGTGTGTTTAGCAAAAAAGGAGTTACAT
>NW_006200481.1:0-417 GCF_000334495.1 Tupaia belangeri chinensis
TGGGACTTCTTCCTGCTTCCCTGGCGAGCCCAGATCTGGATGGAACCCTGAGCAAGTGTGAAATGTGGAGGGGCCTGCCTTGGGGGACAAGGAAGGCAGGACTGTCCCCTCAGGGAGCACGCGCCCCCCTCCTTTCCAATCTCGCCTTTCTTTCTTCCCTCCCCGTTCTTCCAACGCCTTCACACTCGCGCACACACACAGGCGCACACCGCATACACACGCACACACACGCGCACACGCGCACACACTGCACCTGGGTCACAGGACTCGCCCCTCCCCAGCCATAGCGGCTGATGGTGACGGCACTGGACTCCACGGGGCGGATTTAAGAGCCGGAAAATTCACCCCATCTGGGGTGCGGAGCCACAGTCCCCAGTGGAAACTGGAGGGGAAGGGACCTGGCGGGCCACCCCGCCC
>NW_006200482.1:0-845 GCF_000334495.1 Tupaia belangeri chinensis
CTACAATTTTTTTAATCCATTCATCTATCAATGCAGCAGTGAAGATAGGATGCATATATCTCTTTGAGGTCTTGATTTCAATTCCTTTGGATATATATCCAGAAGTGGGACTGCTGGATCGTATGATAGTTCTATTTTTTATTTTTTGAGAAACCTTCATACTATTTTCCAAAGTGTCTGTATCCTTTTCTCCACATTTCTGTCAACAATTTTTTTTGTCTTTTTGATAACGTTCTAATTAGAGTGAGTAGTTATCTCATTGTGGCTTTGATTTGCATTTCCCTGATGATTGGCCACCTTTTCATATACCTGTTGACCACTTGTATGCCTTCTTTTTTTTTTAAAAAAAAAGAGTTATTTATTTTAATTTTATTTATTCATTAATTTAATTTAATCCGACTAGAGATAGATAGACAGTGAGAGAAAGAAAGAGAGAGGGAAAATGAGACAGTAAGCTACTAGGTCTGGGACTCGAGCCATGGTCAGCTATGTGAGAGTGTCCAGCGCCTTAACCATGCCACCTGCTGGCCCCATGTATGCCTTTTTTTGAGAAATGTCCCTTCAAATCCTTTGCCCATTTTTGGATCAGTTTTTTTTTTAATTTTTATATTTATTTATTTATTATATTTGCCAGAGGATATGTGCACTTGCTAGAGAGGGAGAAAGTAAGAAAGCACTCCCCACAGGAGGTGGCTACCCCACAATCGGCTCTCCTCCATTTCTCCTTTTGGAATATTTTTGGTATGCATGTACACACACCTGGCATGGCTTTTTTTTAAAAGAATGATTTTATTTTATTTATAATTATTGTTACTAAAAATTTGTCCAGAGAGAGACAGAGAGAG
>NW_006200483.1:0-734 GCF_000334495.1 Tupaia belangeri chinensis
ATTCTCTTACTTTTCCTTGGTTAATTTTGGCATAATAATTTATATAACCAAGCAGTTTACATAGAAAATGAAATTTTACCCAGTTAAATTTGAATTTTTAGAAACCTGTACTTGTAAGAGTACATTCTCTATCCATCCTCTTTGTGAATGTCCTTAAGGACATAACATTAGAATTATAACCATAGCTAATGCTCTGACAAAAATTAATAACTGACAAAGCAATTTAGCTAGATATACCAGCCTAATATAATAGCCTACCATTAATTCCTGGGAATCTCAAATTATTTTGAAACAACGTATATATATAGACATACAAGTACATAACATATTTATACATATAACTTAAATATAATACCAAGAAAATTAGAATTACTTAATATGACAATGCTTTCCATTGTATCCAACATATAACCAATAATCCTGATTGGTTTAACAGCTCCCTTTTGGATGTTTCAGGGGCCCTCTGTGAACATCCAAGAGTTACTTTGAGGTCAAAGACCTTCCGCTAGCACTAAAACTAAAGCCAGGAAGAGCTAGTCATGAATTTGTTTCCCTGTTAGATATCCATTATGTAAAATGCAACACACAACACATAAATACTAGCTGTTTCATTAAACCAGCCATACTATGATAAACATGATGTTGCTTGATTAATGAAAACCTAGACAAAATGTATGTTGGAAATTGTGAAGACTTTCACTTGTTAATCTTTTTCTTTCATTACATTTGAAGCC
>NW_006200484.1:0-446 GCF_000334495.1 Tupaia belangeri chinensis
CCTTTAACCAGGGCCTCCCCTGTCATGGACTTACCTCAGAAATGCATGTGGACATTCCCAGACATGGGGACACGAGGGCTGGCCAAGATGGATGTGCACGTAGACCGTGCTCTGCTTGATCTGTTGAGGCTCCACCTTCCTCCCCTCGGTCTTGGGGAGATTGTCGGGGAACCCAGGAGTGCTGTGTGACCTGGGTGACATCCGGTCCTGGGACCCCAGCGTGAGGACGTGGCTCTGACCACGGTGCAGATGGTCCTGTCCCAGAGCTCACGGGCCTTGCCGTGTTCTGCTCCCTGGGTCTGTCCTCTCACAGGGTTTATTCCAACCTCTAGATTGTTCTGAGATGCCGCCATAATCAGGAAACAGGTTCAGTTCCTCAACAAGCACTTGGGTCCCAATCACGAGGGCTTGGTAAAACACTTTTTCAGAATTTACTGGGTTCCATC
>NW_006200484.1:696-1757 GCF_000334495.1 Tupaia belangeri chinensis
TCACTTTCTGTCTCTCTGCCTCTGTCTCGCGAGCGCACGCGCCTTATAGCAAAAACCACTAAAAAAATAATAATACATAAATATATAAATAAACTTTTTTTCTTTTTTCCATAATTGAGAGACATAGAGACAGAGATAGACAGCGCCCTCCACAGGCTCCTGATGAGGCGATCTTGCCCCGACCCCAACCCGTCCTGGCAAGTGCATGCTGGGTACTCAGCGAGGTCCCCAGACTAGAACCATGGGATTGCTCGAAGGCCATTGTGTTTTACTGTCACACCCCCATGTGGCCCTGAGGACATCGTGTCTGCGTTAATTCTGTGTCTCACTGAAGATACGCATGTCTGTATTTCAGTGGACAACAACGCCCAGGTGGGGTGAGGCCCTGGTGTCTCCCCAAGCTCTGGATATGCTGCGTCCAGACCCCAAAGCCCAGGCTGAGGGCACCACATGACATTCAAGGCAGGAGAGACACACGACGCGACACTGTGGGACCTACTTGAACATCAGGCCTTCAGAGTACTCGGTATGATCAGCTGTTTGCTGTATTTCCCCCAAATTCTCAAACACGTATAATTTGTACAAATCCATAAAAGATAGCAGCAGGAGTGGAGAGTCATTCTAGAGTGCAGGAATCACTGCACAGGAAGCAGAGGCCCCGCAGGGACTGTGACGGTGACTGTGGGCATGCGGCTGAGTGACAGGGGCATCCTGACTGAAAGGCCACTGTCCTGACCGAGGACCACAGGACACATGTGACACTGCTGGGTGAATCCTCACGGCATTGGGTGGTGGACCAGGCCCTCTCCACTCAGAGGTCAAACTGATTCAAAGTGATCTATAATTTCAGTGCCATCTCAATGAAAATATCAACTACATTCTTCCCAGAACTAAAATGTCCAGTTTTTCAACATTATTTGCTGAAGAGACGCTCTTTTCCTCATTGGATTGTCTTGTGCCCTTTGTCAAAATTCAATTTCATGGTGGTTGGTGGCGCTGGACTCCCACATGACTGTCCGTGGTTCTAGTCGGTGGCTTGCTTTATCACATTCTCTCTCTCT
>NW_006200485.1:0-441 GCF_000334495.1 Tupaia belangeri chinensis
GCCTTCCTCATGGTGACCCAGTCACAGAGAGGTTAACCACAGGGAAGACAGGCCAGTGAGAGAGGAGGAGAGATCTCAGGGCATGGACAGGTAGTCAACCCTGTCTCAGGGGCTACTCTGCTGTCCTGTCATATTTGGTTAAAGGCTGCACCAGGAAAAGTACTACATGCACTTGAAAAAGTCAGGGACAAGACTCAGGCCTCATTTTATTTTTAATTTCTAGAGTGCATGTGCTCTAGCCAAAGAGAGAGAGAAAGCACCCCCAGTGGGCATGGTCTTTCCACAATGCCTTTTCCAATTTCTCCTCCAGTTGGGTTGATTTTCAGAAGGTTCTTATACTTAAAATAAGATGACCTGGAAAAGAAGTCTTTGGGAGTTTGTGGAGAGATATGCTGGGTGATATGCTGGGACAAGACAGAGCTCCAGGGTGGGATTCTTCCC
>NW_006200486.1:0-1191 GCF_000334495.1 Tupaia belangeri chinensis
TCTGCTGGGAACGTGTTTCTTCTTTCTCTTCAGAATCTTTGGGAACCTGTTGCTACCCCTTCAACTCGAGTCCCTGTTCGGGTGCCAGAATGTCCCGGCCTGCGGGATGTATCCGGCAGAGAACCCAAGCGAGGGGGCGGAGGTCTGGAACCGGCGCAGCATCTCAGCACGGGAGTGAAAGAAGTGTCACAGCTCACATAGTGTCACAGCTCTTGATGGTATGAAGGTTTCGCTCCTTTATTGAGGGCCAGAGCACTTTCTTATATACACAAGGCAGGAGAAAGTAGGCGGGGTTTACAGTGGACCTAATTGAGGACCTGTCAGTTTATCTGAACCAGGAAGTTCTGTTTTCCTGGTGTATGTGTCAAGGTCGCACGGGCCATTTTTGTTATGTGAAGGTCATGGCAGCCATTTTGTTTGGGGTTAAGACAATACCTCTCTGCCAAGGGAAAAAAAAAATAACACCTCTTCATCCTCAGACAATACAATGAAACTCATGGAAATGTCTGATAAGGAATTTAGAATGTTCATAATGGTGAAGCTAACAGAGATGGAAGAGAAGAGAGACAATGAACTGCAGAAGAGGCAGGAGAAAGAAGCTGATGAGTCCCAGGAAGTAAGGAAATTTTTGCAAGATCTAAAAGAGGAAATATACACTCTAAAAAAGGATCAAACAGACCTATTAGAGATGAAAACTATAGTACAGGAAGTCAAAATCTCCCTTGAAAGTATTAAAAGCAGACTAGGTTGTACAGAAAATTGAATATCAGACATAGAAGACAGAATTGATGGCTTAGAAAAATCCATCGTTAAGACTGAGTAAATGGGGCCAGCAGGTGGCCTGGTGGTTAAGGGCACTGGATTCCCACATGGCCGACCATGGTTCAAGTCCCAGACCTGGTAGCTTGCTTTCTCACTTTCTCTCTCACTTGCTCACTCTCTGTCTCTGTCTCTCTGGTCAAATTAAAAATAAATAAAGTTAAATAATTATTTCCAAAAAAAAGACTGAGTAAATGGCCCCCAAAATTGAGAATAATATATGAAAAATACTAGATACCATTAAATGCTCCAACATTCAGATAATTGGTATCCCAAAATGTGAAGAAACTCATAAGGGCATTGATAATCTCTTCCATGAAATCATGCAAGAAAACTTGTTGAACCTATAGAGGCACTCAAAGATCCAGTCCC
>NW_006200487.1:0-1015 GCF_000334495.1 Tupaia belangeri chinensis
TTTTATTATAACAAGAAAGTGATACTTAGAATCCCCCCCCCCAGAAAAAAAAAACAATATTCATTTCCAAAGGCAATGCAGTATCCTTTGTTTTGAGGTAGTTCACATTCAAGAACAATATTTTTAATGATTGTTGCACTCAAGCATATAACCACTTAGTTATATCTAAGTTCTATCTGTTAAAAATATGTTCTTTTAGAGAATATAATTATCTTATTCTTAAGTGATTTTCTCCAAACAGTGGTAAAAATATCCTTGATCGATAGAAGGCAGAACCGCTTTGGACCACACCTAGATCCTACTCATGTCACAGCACAGGGCTCAGTTCCAAGGGAGCCCAGCTCTAACTTTTCTCATAGGCCCACTGGGAAAGCAACAATGAGGTGGTTTCTAATAACAGTACAAACTTATCAAAAGTTAACAATTTTAGCTATCTTTGTTTTAGGTATCTGTGGTCTAGGTACTTCCAGAAATTCTTCATAGTCTGCACTCATCCCCTTTGCCCAGTGACCATAACAATTTTATCTGAATTCTGACTTTAAGAACAATTTTTCTTGAAATAGTCTTGTCACAAAGTTTGTAACCACCACTGTCAGCATAAAGTCCTTTGGGATTATCAGGACAGAATCTAGAGAGGTGTCTTATTTCTCTACAAATAAAACATTTTTGCAAAAGGAAATGAACCAAGGGGTCTACTTTTACTTTCATTTGGTTATTTTAAGCCCTGTGCAGCCCCACTAGTAACAATTTCAGTTCTCACATCATGATTTTCAAGGGTGATTGGGCAATCTGCAATTGTATGGTCAGGTTCTCCATTTTTAGTCCCATTTTCTTCTTCTTTTTAGTATTTTTTAAACATTTGACACTATGTACTGTTGAATTTCCTCTGCTGCTTCTCTTTTTAAAATCTTTTCTTTACATCCATTCACTGTATACCATGGCATACACAATATTTTCCATCCAGGATCCACTGTATATTGGCTTAATAAAGGATATTACCATGCATGTTTTTAAC
>NW_006200488.1:0-567 GCF_000334495.1 Tupaia belangeri chinensis
ATTCTCTGGCTCTCCTGAATCTAAATTCCCAATCTTGACAGTGTATGTGACTTGAATCATAGTGAATTTTCCATGTAAAACCCTTTTACGTGCTGCCTCAGGTTTTCAGACCCAACTTCTCCGTCTACATATTGCATCTAGCATGGTGTTCAGTTACAGTTATAAAATGTATGAAGCTTGTCCCTGTCATTGCCTGCATCAGTGAGCTTATAATGTTTTTGGTTTTTGGGTTTTAAGGTTTTGTTTGTTTGTTTGTTTGTCTGTTTTTGTGCTTAAAGGGCACAAGTGCTGGTGAGAGAAAGAAAGGGAGAGAAGAAAGCACCTCTCCCCATGGGGAACGGTCATACTGCAATTCCTTCTCCCTTCTTTCAGGATATTAAGCATGCAAATACACATGCTCAGTCTTTTTATCAAACCAGCAGGTCTAGAACTTGAACAATGCTGCCAGCCATGTGGGATCTGGTTGCCTTAACTGCCAGGCCATGGTCACAGCCCTTACAACGTAACTGAGAAACTAAAACATTGGGTAAAAAATTCAAAGTATAGGGACCAGCAGTTAGCGTAATG
>NW_006200489.1:0-473 GCF_000334495.1 Tupaia belangeri chinensis
TGTCTTGTTTCTTGGCATACAAATGTTCATATTATCTTCTAATAAGGGTTTGTATTTCTACTACGTTGTTGTTATTTTGCCTGCTTCATTGCAGCTGATTCACCTGGTTCCTTTCTCTCTTCTTCTTAATAAATCTTGCTAGTGGTATATCACTTTTGTTTATATATTCAAAGAGCCAGCTTTTACTTTCATTTATTTTCTGTATAGTTCATTTATTTTCTATTTTATTTATTTCTGCTCATATCTTTATTAATTCGTTTCTACTCAAGTTTTCTGGATCTTTTTGTTGTTGCTTTTTCAATTCTCTGAGGCATGATGTTAGGTGATCCATTTGCCTTCTTTCCATCTTCCTCTCATGTGCACTAACTGCTATGAAATTCCCCCTTATGAATGCTTTAGCAGTGTCCCAAAGATTATGGAAACTCATCCCCTCATTGTTATTGCTTCCATGAACCTTATGATTTCAGTCTTTA
>NW_006200490.1:0-1637 GCF_000334495.1 Tupaia belangeri chinensis
TAAATAATTCTATGTAAATGTTGAAAAGAGGCTCATTTTTTTTTGCAGAGATTTTTGTCTTAGGGCATATGAGAGAGAAAGAGACAGACACCGTGAGAGAAAAAAGTAAGAAATCACCCTCTGAGAGAATGATCATGCTGCAGTCTCTTTTTCTCCATTCTCTTCCCAGGATCTTGGGCATGTACACACAACTGCCTGGCATGAGTTTCAAAGCATTGTGTTCAGGACTCGAACTGCCTTTGGCCATGTTCTATTTCAACAATAAATGACTGTGAGAACTGCAAGTCACAGAACACTTTTAAAACATTTAAATCTTGAATGGAATTTTCTTGTTTCTATATAGCTGTTGTTTGAGGAATTGGTATTATAATTATATGATAGAAAGGTGGAATGTTCTTTTTGAAGTGTCCACTTATATACATTTGAAAGCATAGTTTATAAATTTTTTTTGAGAGGCTAGCAACATTTTTGCCTTTGTGGCTTCTGTTGGACATACTCACTTCTATTGTTATGTAGCAGGCAAGCAGCCACAGAGAAACCGAGATTATGGAAACTAATAAGTATGTCTGCATTTCAATTTCTTTCTTTTTTTTTTTTAGAAAAATAGGCAGTGTATCTAATATTTGCTCAAGTATTTATTTACTTTTGGTAATACTGAGGCAATATTATGGGGCTGTCGAAAGTCATGACGCATTTTTCCATAGAAAAGAAAAAAAAAACTAAAAATACATCGTGACTCTTACAACCCAATATCATCTCAAAGAATTACAGTGGGGGTCATCCAGTGTCATGGCAGTAAAGATCCTAGTGTGGGAAGATGATGGGAGAAGGAGAGTCTTTGCAAAGACATTAAGGAGAAAAACAGAGCCATTTATGGGACATAGAAATGAATTATTATCTGTTGATGATAACATGTAGGGTATCTCTAACTGGACTGGTGAGAAATGTATTCATGTTGAAAAATTCACTTTACAAGTGAAGTGATGTATAGTGATTGAATGTATAAAAGAAATTGAAATAATACAAAAAAAGTCCTAGGCTCCCACAAGACTTATTGCAGTTTGAATTGCAGACATGGTAACTTCCTTTTTCACTTTCTCTTCCTAAATCTCTCTGGTAAGTGTGCATGACTTATAGTAAATTTTATTAATAATAATAATGGAATTAAATGAACAGTTCTTAGAAAAAAAAATATTAGAGTGATAACTAATTACATTTTTTTTTCTTATTTTACCTATTTCTATTCCAAGAGTCAGCAGATACTCCAAACTTTTGTCTCAGGAATAGGTTTGGCACCCACATTAATATGTATATTTTCTTCAGGATCCCAAACCCTTTCTTTCTTTCTTCGTTCTTTTCTTTTTCTTTTTTTAATATAATTACTTATTTAACTTATTTATTATTAATTTTAAAATTTGCTCCAGGGCATTTGTATTTAGCAAAAAGAGACAGAGACAGAAATAGAGAGGGAAAGTGGAAAAGCAAGTGGCCAGGTCTGGTACTCAAATCATGGTCAGTCATGTGGGAGTCCCATTCCTTATGAATCATGCTGCCTACTGACCACTAATATTCATTAAAAAATTACTTACATATTTAAACAAATTTGTTATTATTATTCATTTAATTTATTATTATCA
>NW_006200491.1:0-282 GCF_000334495.1 Tupaia belangeri chinensis
CTTTATGTTTACAAAATTCTAATATATTTTTCCTGTAAAAAATAAGAAGCACAGGCAGGTGGTGTGGTGGTTAAGATGCTCAATATCCATATATGACTAACTGCAGTTCAAGTCCTGGACCTGGTGGCTTGATAAATATGTTGGACACATGTGTACACATATCCAAAAATTCCGAGAAGAGAATGGAGAAGAAGGGATTGTGGCATAGCTACTCCCCTGGGAATGATTTTTTTATTTTCTCTCACTATGTCTCTTTCTCTGTATCTTTTTGGTGAGTGCATG
>NW_006200492.1:0-825 GCF_000334495.1 Tupaia belangeri chinensis
CTGTCCATAGCTATCAGTGTCCCCTCACTGAAATCCCACTGTCCATCCAGTGGCCCCAGAAGAAACAGCCCCCTTAGGGCTCCAGGTCTGCTGGCACTTGTCACCCTGTGACTCACTCTGACTCATCCTGTCACACGGAGTGAGCCATTCAGGACTCGGGCTGGGTTTTGTGGCTGTCAATGTAAATGACATTTTCTTCCTCCCCTCCTGACAGTTATGTGGTGAGAGAAAGTGAGATGCTGTGAGCCCTCCAGTAAAACAACTATTTACCGGAGTGGAGACACTTTCCCGTCTGTAACCACAGCTATGCAAACACGCGGTTTCAGAAAAAATAATCCCCGTGTGGTGTACACATAGAAAGAGGAAACAATTGCTCTTTAATGCACACACACACACACACACACAAAATCTGAGACCAGCAGGTGGCATGGTAGTTAGGGCACTGGACTCCCACATGGCCGACCCTGGTTCAAGTCCTGGATCTGGTGGCTTGCTTTCTCTCTCTCTCTCTCTCTCTGGTGCCCAGACATGTCCTATAGAAAATTTTTTTAGAAAGTAATAATAATAAATAAAATGAAAATAAATCATTCTTTAGTTAAAAAAAAAAAGATTTAAGTTCCTCTATCTCCCAGAATTCCTGTTTTGATGGGCTATTCTGAGCATGTCTTTATTTCATTAAAAAAAAGAAAAATTCAAATGAGTAACAAGGGTGTATTCAGCCCTGAGTGGTTTAACAATTTGAAAGGGGTCTTTTGGAGGATGTCCCCATGGCTTAGTGCTTAAAGAAGCTGGATCCCAGGGCCAGTAGGTGGCATGGTGGTTAGG
>NW_006200493.1:0-448 GCF_000334495.1 Tupaia belangeri chinensis
ACAATCATAAAGTTTGTCTGGAATCATAAGTAGTCCCATATTGCCAAAGCAGTTAAGCACAAGAGGAATGGAGTGGACACCATCTCACTCCATGACCCAAAAGTATACTACAAAGCTGTGGTAATTGAAACAGCATGGTACTGGCACAGAAACAGACAGGTGGATCAATGGAACAGAATAGAGTCCCCAGAAATAAATGCCCAAACATACAGTCAACTGATCTTTGACAATGGGTACCAGTCAATCCAGTGGAAAAAGGATAACCTCTTCAGCAAATGATGCTGGAAAAACTGGATCTCCACTTGCAGAAAGATGAATCTGAACCCCTACCTCTCACCTCTGACAAAAATCAAGTCAAGGTGGGTCAAGGATCTAAATCTAAGACCCCAAACTATAAAACTGCTCCTGGAAAACACCAGGGAAACTCTGGGAGACATTGGAATAGGGA
>NW_006200494.1:0-683 GCF_000334495.1 Tupaia belangeri chinensis
CATTAAAAGTAGGTTAGACCAGGCAGAAGCTTCAATCTCTAACATAGAAGACAAAACATCTGACCTAGAAAAAAGTATCAAGAAGATTGAGAAAACAACCATGAAAAATGAGGATAAACTACGAGGAATACTGGATACCATCAAGTGCCCCAACATCCAGATAATTGGTATCCCAGAAGAGAAAGAAAATAATAAGGGTCTAGAAAATATATTCCATGAGATCCTGCAAGGAAACTTTCCAAATCTAGAAAGGCATTCAAATATCCAGACCCAAGAAATACATAGGACCCTGAGTAGAATCAACCCAAGAAAATCCTCTCCAAGGCACATCATAGCCAGGGGCAAAAACAACAGACAAAGACTAGATATTAAAGTTGGCAAGAGGGGAACACCAAGTTATATACAAAGGTCACCCCATCAGGCTAACATCGGATCTCTCAGCGGAAACCATGCAGGCAAGAAACGAATGGAAGCATAGTCAAAGTGTTGAGCAAAAAACAATTTCAACCAAGAATACTATACCCGGCAAAATTATCTTTCATATGGAAAAAAAAGATAAAAACATTCTCGAATAAACAAAATTTGAAGGAATTTACCAACACCAGACCAGCTCTTCAAGAGGTACTGAAAGGAGTACTCTTCCAGGAAAACGAAAAAAATCAGAGACAGTTATACGAGAACAA
>NW_006200495.1:0-1062 GCF_000334495.1 Tupaia belangeri chinensis
CCATTACGCTAACTGCTGGTCCCAAGATTGGTAATTTTAATAAGTGCTGAAACCAAAAGAATTTTAAATTTAATTTTAGTCCATCAGAAACTTGTTAAAAGTAAACACCTTATTAAAATTGTATTTTGAATAATAGATTGTGTAGTTAGTAGAGGATTATAAATGGTAATTTATTAATTTTATCTAGTGTTCTATAATCTTCAAAGATTTTCCACACAGAATATTTCTCTAAAAAGCTTTGTAATGTTTATACTGTATTATTCACAGATGAAAGCAAAAAGATTATGATATCATGCTTGCATTATTCACATATTTTATTTATTTCTCTGGAAAGCCCTGGATGCTGCCTTTATCAATAAATTCCCATTCTTCAAAAACCCCCTCCAAAAAAAGTAAAAACTTAAAAGCATATGCATTTTGAAAATTTTTTTTATCAAAATAAACTCATACTTTAATCCAGTTTCTCTTGTTTCTTTCTCCTTGCATTGAGCTTTTCTGCTATTTCTGCCTGGAGTCCTCTGCCGTGAACACGAACAGCACAAAGTATATGAGACAGAGTAAAATGCAAGCTTTCTGTTTAACAAGGGGTGCTCACACTCTGGCTTGCACAGTGGTAAATAAAAGTGCTTGCTGCTAATTGATAAAGTAAAAAAGGTGATTTACAATATGAGCTCAAATTTAGCCTTATTAAAGGGCACTCAATTCATTTCTCATTTTTAAAAAAGATACTTTGCCAAGCACTTAATAATTATTTTCCAAGGTTTTATTTTAAAATCATCTAAAATATTTTTAGAATGAATTGAAAAAATCAAATTTATAGAAAAATTAAACAAACACAAATATTAAACGTAACACATTGTTGTTTTCTCTTCTTTGGTTGGGTGAGTCAAAAGGATTTATGACTGTAGTTACTTAAACTGTTAGGGTTTCTAAGAAGTCAGAGTCCCATGAGAGGACTTTGAAAACTTTGTGGAAAAGCAGAATTAAAGTATGGTTTTATTTTAATGGGTAGTTTTTCTTTTTTTTTCCTCTGTTTTTCTTTAAATTTATTTATTTACATTC
>NW_006200496.1:0-528 GCF_000334495.1 Tupaia belangeri chinensis
AATGCCAGGGTCTTTCTTGTTTTTATTTTTTTTATTTTATTATTTTTTTAATGTCTGATTAGCATTTCATAGAGTATATGTGCCACACTTTTTTCATCCATTTATTTAGGTTTGGTTCCATGTCTTAGCAATCATGAATAATGCTGCAATAAAAATTGATGTGCAAGCTCAAAAAAAAAAATCATGCTGGGTGAATGTGTGCAGAAGCCTAATGTCCCAAAAGGAGAATAAAAAGAAGGGATTGTGGTGTAGTCATCCTCCCTGGGAGGTAATTTCAAACTTTCCCTCTCACTGTTTCTCTTCAAGGAGTACATACACCCTATAGCAAAACAAATAAACAAACAAACAAAAGACGTTATTTTGAGTGGTTACAACCACGAAACATTCCAAAAGCAAAGAAGAGAGTGATTGAGAGAAACTCTAAATGTGGAAAAAAAGTGAGGGATAAATTTCTAAACTAGAGCTAGGTGTTTTTACTTTTAAAATGTCCAGTGAGTGCTCAGTAAATTAAAAAAAAAAAAATCTGTT
>NW_006200496.1:1287-2976 GCF_000334495.1 Tupaia belangeri chinensis
TTTTTTTTTTTTGAAAGGTTTTTGCTATAGGGTGCATGTGCTTGACAGAAAGACCGAGACAGACAAAGAGACAGAAAGTGAGAAATCACCTCCCAGGGGGGATGGCCATGCTGCAATCCCTTCTCCACCATTCTCCTCTCAGGATCTTGGGCATGCATGCACATGCACCCGGCATGCATTTAAGCCGCTGGGTCCAGGACTCGAAGCATGGTCAACTACAAAGGTGTCTAGTGACATAGCCATTACGCTACCTGCTGGTCCCATTTTCAATATATCTTAAATTCATGTGTCTGCATAGTCCAAGTTACCACTTTCTATTTCCTGAACATCTCCAACAGCCTCCATTCTGGTTTTCCTAATTCCATTTTTGCCTGTCCCAATCTATTGTCCTTACAATGGTTAGGCTAATATTTCCAAAAAGTGAATTAGATGATATTATTTTTCTACTAAAAGCATTTCAAGCCTTCCTCACTTCTCTGAGGTAAAACCCATGATAGTCAGTAAGATCCTGTCTATCTTTTCAACCTTCTCTTACATTTCTCTCCCTCTTCTATACCACGCTTTGCACAGGTGGGACTTACTTCCCTTTTATATTTGCAGCAAAATCTTGCTACTGTGTTCTTTGCTTAAACCTTTCTATCATCCTCAAATACTGTTCCTCCCTCACAATCTGGTTAACAGTCACTCTTCCCATGTAAATTATTCAGACATCCCAGAGTGCTGTTGATGTTGTGACCAATTGTTATTCTCTTTTGTAGTAAGTTGCAGTTTTCTTTATAGACTTTAATACAGAGCTTATTTATATTCTGTATAGGTAAGATAACTGTCTCCCCTTTATTGGACTACAGACATTTTTAAATTTAATTTTTTTTTTGGAGAGGTGTTTGCTATAGGCACATGCACTCGCCAGACAGACAGAGAGAGACAGAGAGACAGAAAGCGAGAAATCACCCCCCAGGGGGGATGGCCATGCCGCAATCCCTTCTCCTCTGTTCTCCTCTCGGGATCTTGGGCACGCACGCACATGTGCCCGGCATGAATTTTAAGCCACCGGGTCCGGGACGCGAACTGTGGTCGACTATGTGGAAGTCCAGCGCCATAGCCATTATGCTAACTGCTGGTCCCGACATTTTTAAATTACTGTATTCACCAATAGGTATGCATGTACTGAAACTATTCCTGAGGCAGTGAGTTGCTGAACAATTACTTGTTAAACAAATGACTACATTGATCATATGACTGCAAGTAAAACTCAAAAAAGTAAAAACTAAAACAGCCATCTCGGAAGACTGTATATTTCAAAGACACTCACAATAATATTCTCCACCCCAAAAGCTCTTCTAGAACCATTCCACATGAGCATCAAAATATGTTGAAATGTTCCTGTGTATTTTCTTTTACATGTGTTGTGCTTCCTTAAAACCATGACAGTGAAATCTCTGTCAAGCAGACCCTGCGTCTTCCCTTTAGTGTCAGTACCTGCACTTCACTTTGTCTATTGGTAGCACCACTTTCTCCTGCTTATTCTTCATGCTTGTGTGTGTGTCAATGTTTGTACATTGGAAAGCTGGTATTTAGCTATTGTCTGCATTCTGGCCTAGTTGTGGTGGTAGAGATACCCTAGTGCTCAGAGAGAGTAAATGAGATGTCCATGGTAATGCTACCAGGGACCACAGTCCTAGCTGCATT
>NW_006200497.1:0-969 GCF_000334495.1 Tupaia belangeri chinensis
ATTAGATAAGCACCAGAAAGCAACAAGACATGCCACAACACAATAATATAAATCCAGCATAATAATTTTTATTTATTCTGAATATTACTATAGGTGCACAATAAAGTACAAATTTATTAATAAAATATTTTGTCTTGTGTGATTGTGAATGGTTTGTGTAGTGAATAATAACTGGCTGTGAAAACAAGACAAAGACTGAGAAAGGGGATTTCCAAGACTCACACAGACTGAGAAAAGGGATTCTTTGTGCTCAAGAACTAGTCATAAATCTGAATGGTTGTTAAATAGGTAAGTCAAGAGAAGACTCTGTCGCTGGAGCTGGGAACTATTGCTTTCAGGGAATAAACTAATGAAGATTTTCTGCTGAGACTTAACTCTCCAGACCATATTCACGAGTGGTAGGGCATCCCCTGTATCCTTCTCTCTGTCACTCTCTGTTTTTTCAACTTTTTTAAAGTAAAGTATTTTCTTAACTTTCAGATCCTCCTTTCTCTTGCTAATTCTCATCTTTTCCCCCTCCTATCTAGGAGAAGCAAAAGTGTAGGTCTCAGAGAAGACTCCGCCATTGGAGCTGGCAACTATTGTTTTCACATGGCACATAATGGTACCAAACAGTTTTTACTTTTTGATTTTTTTAAAAAAGAAAGAAATATTTTGTTTGTTTTTTGTTTTGTTTTATTTTGTTTTGTTTTATCTTTCTCTGTTTTCTTTCCCTTTTTCTTTTACCTTCACCACTTTGTTGCTCAGCTTCCATGCACTGAATGTCTAGACAGGTCTAAGTGAAATGTAGCCAGACATCTGAATATTATTAGGGTCAGAATATTCCTCAATTTCCACTGAATCTGATGTACAAAGGGAGAACAATGTAGCAGCAGTGAGACTGCAGTTCACTTCCTTCTGCATGCTTCTAAATGCTCAGATTGAACTGTAAGAAATTGGGAAGAACTGTACAACCCATCAGATGACCAG
>NW_006200498.1:0-978 GCF_000334495.1 Tupaia belangeri chinensis
GGCGCTCATGGGACCTGCAGGGCCATCCTGGAGAGTGGAGGGGGTTCTGAAGCACGCTCCAGGCCCGGAACTGCTCCTGAGTGTGACCAGCATGGCAGTCCTGTGCCCTGTCCCCTTGCACCCAGTGGCGACATCACTCTCCCAGACATGTGCCTTTCTTAGTGCACAGGGTGGGTGTGTGTGCTCTCTGGAAAAAAGCACAGAATGTGAGAAATCAGCTTATTGGGGGTAGGGGACGGGTATGGTCATGCAGCAATGCCCTCTTCATTCCCCTCTGGAAATGTCCCAGGAACGCAGGCTCCCAGCGTGTTTTTCAAGCAAGTCTGCAACTTAACCACGGAGTTGGCCAAGTGGGATCCAGAGCCATCTTGGCTGCCCCACCTTCTGGCCTACCCTGTGCCTTTAGACTCCAGAAAGTCACACCTTTTTGAGTTTAGTCAAACCGTTTGGGGCTTATTTTAGTCTTCAAAAAGCCTAAAAAAGGTGTTTATTTGGCTGCTGCTGTAGTCAAAGTGTCCTACTGTGGCCTGGGAAGGCACCATGTGGCTTCTAAGGCTCCTGTCTCAGAGCTCCAGAGCCCCAGAGCCCCAGAGCCCCAGCCTGGCCTGGGAGACCAAGCCTCTTGGCTGATTGAGTTGCAGTCCCTGACCAGTTTCTCAGCCTCCTTCAGCCCATCCTTCCTCCCTGTGACCCCTGTCCAGGTCAGATTGTCTGTCCACCCATCCATCAGAGCCCCTGCTGCCCCTTTACTGCCCCAGCTCTCATTCCCACAGTGAGGAGTGGATTGTGAATGTTCAGACCAGGACACGGACTCTCATCTTGTCCCTTCAGCACATCTTGTTTCAGTGGGATGGATGCTGCCCAAAGTGGCCCACAGGCAACTCTTCCTGGAGCCCCAAATGGCACAAGGGCTTCGTAGTGAGAGGCCCTCCTGGTGAGTGTCTCCCTTTCATTCCTTTCCTTTGTTTCTTGGTTCTA
>NW_006200499.1:0-1204 GCF_000334495.1 Tupaia belangeri chinensis
AAGACAATCATAGAACTTGTCTTGAATCATATAAAAAAAAGCCCGTATACCAAGCAACACTGCAAAAAAAGAGTGGAATAGGAAGCATCTCACACGATATTAAAAGTGGCAAGAGAGAAATGTCAAGTTACTTAAAAAGATTATCCCATCAGGCTAACACCAGACTTCTCATCAGAAACAATGCAGAAAAGGAAACAATGGAAAAATATATTCGAAGTGTTAAATGAAAAACAATTTTAAGCAAGAATACTATATCCAGCAAGGTTATCCTTGATATGGGAAGAAAAGATAAATACATCCTCAGATAAACAAAACCAATTTACTAAAGTCAGACCAGCCCTTCAAGAAGTTCTGAAGGGAGTGCTATACCAGGAAAACTGAAGACAGACAGACAGAAATAAGAGAACAAAAAGCAACTAAGAAAATGGACAACTTAATGAAGGGAGAAATCTAGAAATATCAATAATAATGTTGAATGTTAACTTCCAGGATTTAAATGGAAAGATCGAACCACAGTAACACTGCAAATTCAAGAAAAGAGAGATTAATTACATGAGACTGAACTGGTGAAACAGAATTTTATGACTTTAACTAAAACATTACTGATTTTCTTCTGTGCTTTTTCTTCCAGGTTTAAGGATTTTTTTTTCCTTTTAATTAATCAGTTAATTTGTTTTTGTTGTTTTTGTTTTTTGTTTATTTTGAAATTGAAACAAACTTTTCTCCTTTCCTGACCTCTCTGGATTTGGAAAATATTTGTGAGCATTCTTATTTGTGGCAGAATGGTTCTTTGCATAAGTTCAGTAATATCTGTAGCCTTACATCAGAAATTTGAAATACTGGTTATTGTCAGGGCTGTGACTGGAATGTTACTTGAAGATATGACCAGAAAGCTAAGGAACTAAGGTAGATCTTAAGAAGGCCAACAGAAGATCTTGGAAAGATGGCCTGGTACCATAAACAGTTCTGCCTGGCAGGTAAGTAAATAATATCACTTCTTGATATAGGTACTTAAAGGTGCATCAGATGGTGTATTCCTGACTTAGCTTAGCAGCCTTGGGAGGCTTTTTAGAGTCTAATCTGAGTTCCTCATAAAAGGTTCCAACAAAGCCAACTAAATCAATTGAGTATTCTTTTTTTTTGGAGAGGATTTTTTCTTTCTCTCTCTCTCTTTTTTTTTTTTTTTTTTTTTTTTTTCTTGGGG
>NW_006200499.1:1583-2668 GCF_000334495.1 Tupaia belangeri chinensis
AATAATAGAGCATTGAAATGGTGCCGTGGAGCATGGTCACATCATAATCCCTTCTTCACCTCTCTCTCTTTTCAGGATTTTTGGCATATGCATGCCCAGCATGCTTTTCAACTTCCAGGTCCCAGACTCAGCCACAGGATTGGCCATATGGGGTCTGACTGCCTTAACCACCAGGCCATGGAGCCACCTGAGAGTTATCAATTTTATTATCTAGTTCAAATTTTAAAATGTATACTTTATTCTCTAAAGTTTAGTAGAGACCATTGGTTAAAGGAATGCATATCTAAAGCTTTAAAATGTGTGGTCAATTAACTTACACTGTTCATTTAAATATTTATGACTTCTTCAGCTTTTTGATAAAATTTTTGCAGTTTCAAGAACTTAAAATCTGGCAATTTCAAACTTAAAACTTTCAAAATAAAACCAGTCAACTTAAAGTTAATATTAAGTGTTATAAGTACCCAGTCATGAATAAAAACTTCTTGTTATCAAGGAAAATCAGCAAGAAATAAAGAAAAGTGTTTTAAAATAATTTTTAAAGTAATTCAAATTTAAATTTAAAATAATTAGCAGGCCCAGTCAGATCTCTTTAGCTAACACCAAATGAGTCCTCTGTATGACTAAAAACATGCTTTTGTCAAATGTCTATGGAAAAGTAACAGAATTTTACCATTTTTTTCTTCTCTCGGTCTTATTTTTAATAGAGATTTTTGCTATAGGGCACATGAGCTCACAAGAGAGAAAGAGAGAGAGAGACAGAATGCAAGAAACCATTCCCCAAGGTGGGATGGCCATGCTGCAATCCCTTTCCCTCCATTCTCGTCTTGGGATTTTGGGCACACACACACACACTCGGCATAAGTTTTAAGCTGCTGGGTCTGGGACTCGAACTGCAGCGGTCAACGACATGGGAGTCCAGTGACATAACCATTACACCATCTGCTGGTCCCAGAATGTTACCATTTTTTAATGCAATAAAAAAATTAAATTTACAATTAGGGATATGCTGTTAAAATTAATTCCATGATACATTTTTTTTGAGAGATTTTCACTGTAGGGCGCGTGCACTCACCAGACAGCGAGAG
>NW_006200499.1:2814-3035 GCF_000334495.1 Tupaia belangeri chinensis
CAGAGACATAGCCATTACGCTAACTGCCGGTTCCCTCCGCTAACTGCCGGTTCCCTCCATGATACATTTTGAAGCACAATAAAGAATATTTAAACTCTCAAAGTATATGTAGGAAGTTTAGTGATAAGATTTTACAATGGATTAGTAAGATCAGGTACAGCAATGACTACAGTGGGGGTGAGTGGGACTTCATAGCTAAGGAGCAAGATGTGGATAGTGGA
>NW_006200500.1:0-673 GCF_000334495.1 Tupaia belangeri chinensis
TTATCCTTTAGTCAGTCCAGGCAGGAAAATCTGAATCTGGAGGATTAGAAAATGTGCTGCGCCCTGGATTGTGGAAGCGAAAGTGCCAGGAAGTTTCAGATTATTTTCTGGCGCTGGTGCCCATGGTCTGCAGAGAGAGGAGCTGCCCCCTGCTTGTGAGTCCTGGGTCCAAAAGAGGGAACAGAGGGAGAAAATGGATTTTTCTGGAGGTGGGAGCAGAGCAGAGGGGGCTGCAGGTGGGTGGGGTAGAAGGGAGGGGCTTTGTACTGAAGATGACCTGGGGAGGCTAGGGGAGGGGCAGTCAGACTGAGATGCAGAGAGGTTCCAAAGCCCGAGTCCAGGACCATCACTGGCTCCCCATCGCCAGAAAGGGTGGGGCAGGCTTAAAGGATGGTCTCAATCATCATTAAGTCATCATCTTAGAATGTTCCCGGAAGGCGGGACCAGCAGTTAGCATAATGGCTATGTCGCTGGACTCCCATGTAGTTGACTGCGGTTCGAGTCCCGGACCCAGTGGCTTAAACTCACATCAGGCTCGTGTGCATGCATGCCCAAGATCCTGACAGGAGAATGGAGGAGAAGGGATTGTGGCATGGCCATCCCCCCTGGGGGATGATTTCTCACTTTCTATCTCTCTGTCTCTGTCTTTCTGGCAAGCGCACACACCCAATAA
>NW_006200501.1:0-505 GCF_000334495.1 Tupaia belangeri chinensis
AGAAGACAGAATCTCTGATCTGGAAGATAAAATCTCTGACTTAAATAGAAATACCAAAAAGAAAAAAATAAGAAATGAAAAGAAAGAAAGAAGGAAAGAAAGAAAGAAAAGTAACAGAAAAAGTAAGAAGAAAATGAGTACAACATTCAGAAAATACTAGACACCACTAAATGCTAAACTATCCAAATAATAGGTATTCCAGAAGGATAAGAACCAGGCAAGGGCACAGAAGATCTGTTCAATATAATACCCACAGAAAACTTTCCACATCTAGAGTAACATTCAAATATCCAGACCAAAGAAATACAGAAGATCCCAAATAAGATATATATAAAAAAATATTCTCCACAGCACAAAATAGGCAGATTGGTCAGAATCAAAGACAATGACAAAATTCTAAATCTGGCAAGAAGAAAACGTAAAGTCACTAATAAAGTTATCTAATCAGGCTAATATCAGACCTCTCAAGCAAAACATGCAGGCAAGAAAAGAATGGGAAGACATA
>NW_006200502.1:0-9266 GCF_000334495.1 Tupaia belangeri chinensis
CTAAATCTTTTGGAAACCTCAACTTTGAAAATAGACTTATGTGGATAATTCTTTTTTTTTTTTTGAGAGGTTTTTGCTATAGGGTGCGTGCGCTTGCCAGACAGACAGACAGAGACATAGAGACAGAAAGCAAGAAATCACCCTCTAGGGGGGATGGCCATGCCGCAATCCCTTCTCCTCCATTCTCCTTTTGAGATCTTGGGCATGTACGCACATGCGCCCGGCGTGAGTTTTAAGCCCCCAGGTCCGGGATGCGAACCGCAGTCGACTATGTGGGAGTCCAGCGACATAGCCATTATGCTAACTGCTGGTTCCCATGTGGGTGATTCTTAGACTAGTGATTTTAAATTCCCTATTTGGACAAACTCAGCTGTTGCTAATGACTGAGTTAGCTTTCCCAGGAAAAGGCCAGCCTCTGATCACATAAACTTATAAACAAACTTAATATTCAGAGAGTAGGAGTCTTCACAGATAAATCAGAATACCAAGTTAGCAATAAGTCTATCATAAACATATATGTCTGATCCCTTTGCCACTTTCCTTCACTGTTAGATACTGTTCTTGGCAAATTTCTCTGAGCTATATAAGTGATGAGGATGCTTAAAAGGAGCCAGTTCATTGTCATTCAAGAACTAAGAGTATTGGCACCGGCAGGGGTCCTGCTGGTTAAGGGCGCTGGCATCCCACATGGGCAACCGGGGCTTTAGAGACACAGCAGCTTGCTTTCTCACTTTCTCCCCCAAACCCTGGGTCAAATTTAAATAAATAAATAAGGTGTATTGACCTGGCATATTGGAAGTTATCTTTAATGCTTTTGTGGCAATGCTCCTCAGTTTATCCCCATTTCTTCCTCTCCTCCCCTGGCCAGGTTACTGACTGACAACCCCCACGGCAGATAAGAAGATTTTCCTTTCAGGACATAAGCTTAGGAAGGGGCAGCAGGGAGGATGGGGATGGGAGGGAAGCAATTGCCAAAGAATAGCAGATTCATTTCCTGGCAAGGGCAGAGGTTATGCACAAAGCCTTATCTCACCACAAGTGCAACACACCACACTTAGAAGATACCCTCCAAGTACAGTAGAGGACTCCTGCTAGTTTAGAAACATAGGTTTTTATCCTTTTTCAGCGATCTGGGTCTATTCCCACTCTACCGAGCAGCTGTATACTCAGATGGCTGCAAAATCATCTGAGGAAAAGTCTGCTGAAGACAGCCGGCTGCCTTTTATTAAAATGTAGGAGCTGTGGGGGCAGCAGGTGGATAGTGGTTAAGGTACTGGCCTCCTACAAGTCCTAGCGCAGTTTAAGTCTTGGATCTGGCAGTGTACCTAAAACCCCAAGAGGAGAATAGAGAAGGGATTGAGGCATGGTCATCCCCCCAGAGCATGATTTCTCACTTTCCCTCACACTGACTCTGTCTCTCCGGTGAGCACATGTGCCCTATGGCAAAAATCTTGAAAAAAAAAAAAAAGTAGAGGTGGTGATTATTTGCCAAGCATTTGTTGATAAGAACACGAGAGGCCAGGACCTCTAGAGATGTAATGGTTATGTCACTGGACTCCCGCTTAGTCAAACACAGATCAAGTCCTAAACCCAGGAGCTTAAAATTCACACAAGATGCATGTGTGTGTGTGTATGTGCCCAAAATCCCAAGAGGAGAATGGAGGAGAAGGGATTGCAGCGTGACCATCTCCCCTGGGGGGTGATTTCTCACTTTCTCTCTCGCTGTCTCTCTCAGGCAAGCACCCTAGAGTGCAGGCACCCTACAGTAAATATCTCTCTATAAAAAAAAAATTGCTAGAGGCCTATGATAAGTAACACTTGCTCAGAAGGACCCTGGAGCTAGATTAAGAAATGGGGAGAAACCAGGCATCAAAAGCAAGAGCAGAGGTACGGAAGAAGTGAGCACATAAAACACTGGTTGTAGTTAGGGTAGTTCTATTATTTCTTAGAAATTCGGCGCTTAGGAAAATCTCTCTACTTTGCTACTGACTTTCCTAGTTTCATATTGCTCAATCATTAGGGCAATGTTTGTCAAATTTTGGTATGCTTTAAGAATCTCCTTGGGAGCACAAAAGTGCAAATTTATCCAGACGGTCTGAGGCAGGGGCCAATATACCTAGGTTTATAACAAGCTCCCTAGCATCTCAGCTGAGTCTTGAGGAACACTGCTGTGGGGCATATAAATCATCAGCTGGCTGACCTTAGGGCTGCAGGTGCCTCTGCAGGGAATGAAAGGGTGCCAAGATCAGAGGAAGAGCACCCTTTACCAATAACCGGAGAATAAACAATTCTGGTTTGCAGGTGAAGCCCAAGTTTGCCAGAAAGCAGTGCCATCTACGGCCCAGTTGCAAAACTACAGAGGCTCATTGCAAACTGTGCTGGGAGAGCTCCAAACCCGTTACACAAGCTAACTGCAGAGAGCTGATTGTAAGTAAGAATTTATGACAACTAAATGTAAACAAGAAAAAAAATACAGCTTGCTTTCAAACTCTCTCTATCTCTATCTCTGCATCTCTCTGGTCAAATTGAATAATAATGATGATAAAATTGAATATATAATTCTTTTTAAAACAATGTTTAAAGTAGCTGAGCAGCACAGCAGTTTGACCGGTGTTACGTATCTCCAACAACATGCACGCTCTTGGATGAGTAAAGCAAACCTAAGTCTGTTTTTCCCCTTTCCATCTCTTCCCCTCCCTTGCTTTCCCAGTCTTTGGTCTTTTTTTTTGGGGGGGGAGGCACCTTTCTTTATCTTTAACTGTCAGAGGGCAACTGACAGGGAGAGACTTAGAGGGACGAGGAAAAAAGGGAGAAGGCAACCTCAATAGGACGTGGTCATGTCCTCCATCCCTTCTGCTCCATTTCTCCATTTTGTGGGATTTGGGGTAGGCACGCACATATGCATAGCAGGTTTTTCAAGCTGTTGAGACTGGGACTAAACATTGGTCAACTATGTGGGATAAGAATCCTTAACCATGAGGTCATGGAGCCAGTGTGTACTTAGTTTATTCTTTTCCTTTTTCTAAGCTTGTTATAGGGTTCATGTGTTTGCCAGAGAGAGATAGAGATGGGAGGGAAGTGAGAGCTCGCTCCCCAGAGTCACAGAGTTGGCCATGTGGGATCCAGCTGCCTTAACCACAACGCCACCTGGCTGGCTCCACACTGACAAATTTTAAACTCAAACGTAAGTGCTCTGATGTTTTCCCACAGGCATGTTTGAGTCCAGCACCTTAAACACCACACCACCTGCTGTCCATCCCCACTTTTCTGGATAGAAAATAACTTACATTGGAGTTATACATGAAGACTTTGGGCTCACAGTCTCAAGATGGAAAGTCAAAAGCTAGAAAGTTGGCAAGAAGGAACAGGGTGAGAACAATTACCGACTCAGGAAGGCCATTTCTGCCTAGGACTCGTTGCTTGGCACCCTTATAATTAAAATGAAATGAATTCTCCAGTTACAAACTTTCACCCATTTTTGATTATCATGTTGTTGGTATCCTTCCAATTTCAGGGTTAAATACTGAGAGGTTTGTAAGGCACGGTTCTTAGTGAAATATTTTTCAGTGTTTTGATAGGCTTCTTTGGGCAGGAGCCCTGAATCAAGATCTATGCAGAGTCATAGAATGTCATGTGAGTGTGTAAGCAGTGTATTCCAGAGGTCCAAAAGAGGGCAAGAAGAGTTGAGTCCTACTCAGAATAAATTCTGCTTCCTAACTCAGCTCTGTCCTAGACAGCCTCCCCATTCTAACCTCACATGGCCCTTCCAATTGCTGAGAAGCAGGGGCAGATGAGCCGTGACACCCCACTTTCCCCTCCCCACAGATGGATGTACCTCCCCCCTCTAGCTCCACGCGAGCTAACCCCTGTGTTCTTCCTCATTAACTCCAACTACAGTGCCTCTGGGGGCTGCCTCCTCAAGCATTCAGTGCGTCCTTCCTGAAGACATGAAAAATTCCTGCTCTAGCTTTAGAAAGCCTACCTGCTCCAACCAAGCGCTTCGTTTCTTTGGCGAGATGAATTTCCAGGGTCTTAGTTTATTAACCCTGTAGAATTATTTCCTTAGCTAATAATAAAACAGCTTCTATAATTCCTTCTTGGTGACAGAGTTCTTCTTGAACCAATCCTAGTTTTCATAGCATATGCCAAAGAAATATATTTTTTAAAAACAGATTTTTGCAATAGGGCACATGCGCTCACCAGAGAGAGAGAAAGACAAAGAGACGGAAAGGGAGAAATCGCCCCCCGGGGAGGATGGCCACACTGCAATCCCTTCTCCTCCACTCTCCTCTCGGGACTTTGGGCACACACACAAACACGTGCGCCTAGCATGAGTTTAAAGCCACTGGGTCTGGGACTTAAACTGTGGTCAGCTATGTGGGAGTGCAGTGACGTCACCATTATGCCATCTGCTGCTCCTGGAAATTAACTTGTCTTAATTCAAGGCCAGGGTTGAGGCTTCGAAGGAAATCAGTTTCTGCTCCTCATCATCAGTGGGTTAGCAATCATGAAATGCTGCTTTATTCTACTCCAGGACTGACTGGAAGGTGAGAGTTGTGTATGGAGGTATGAAGTAATCAGACCTGTTTAAGTCTTATTCCTTTCCTATGGTCATGGTATAACTACTCCCAGTTTCAGGTTTAGCACATACTTTGTGAAGAAACCCTACAAACAATATGAGAACAGAGGCTAGGAAGGAAAGGAGGATGACGGAGAACAGACTTCTACCAAATGATAAAAGCTTTCTCCTGCTTGCCACCACAAATTTATAGCCATCATCAGTTTCCTCAAGCTAGATTTATTGTTCTTTAGGGAAACAGCAGCCCAGTAGCCCAGTAGTTAAGACTTCTGGCTCCTCTGAAAACAACTGTCAAGTATATATTTGGGGCATGCATGTATGAGTAGGTTGGGAGAATGGAGGGTTTTTGTTTGTTTGTTTTGTTTTTGTTTTTGAGAGATTTTTGCTATAGGGTGCATGCACTCACCAGAGAGACAAAAAGCAAGAAATCACCCCCTGGGGAGATGGCCATGCCACAATCCCTTTTCCTACATTCTCCTCTTGGAACCACAGATGGCCACGTAGGAGTCTAGTGTCCTTATCCACTGCGCCACCTCCTGGCCTCCCTGGAGCTGTTCTTAAGAGCAGCTGGCTGCAGGGATTTTTGGGAGTTCCAAGTGTTAACAAATGATGAACTTTTATGCCCATACTTGTCATTATACACCAAGTTAGCTCATACTTATTAGCTCTACAAAACACTGGAAATACGAGAAGTAAAAATGTGCTGGGACCAGCAGATGGTGTAATGGTTACATCACTGGACTCCCACGTAGTTGACTGTGGTTCAAGTCTCAGACCCGACAGCTTAAAACTCACACCAGGGGCACGTACATGCATGTCCAAAATCCTGAGAGGAAAATGGAGGAGAAGGGATTGCAGTGTGGCCATCCTCCCTGGGGGGGGTGATTTCTCTTTCTTTCTCTCTATCTCTTTTGTCTTTCTGGCAAGTACACATGCCTTACAGCAAAAAACCTCTCTTTAAAAAAGTAATATAAATAAATGGGTGATTATTCTATTGGGCAGTTATTATGGATGAGCTGCCTAGCACCCACTCCCTTCTTGGCATTATTCCAGATTGCCTTCACAAGTCACCACTTTCCTGTTCTCCACCCTGTTAGTCTAGATGGCAATGATCCTACTCTCACCTCCAAAGGTGATCACTGGTTTAAACTAGTCTTCTGAACAAAAAGCATTGTTTCGGGAAAGGGTGCGCAACCCAGACCAGTGAGAGAGAGCACTCATGAGGTTATGAAAAGCCTTAAGAGACCCTCTCTCTTCTCTTTTAGTGTCGTCTGTGAACACAAAGCCTACAGCAGCCATAACCATGTGGTACCATAATGGGAAGTCCGAAGCTCACAGAGTCCTAGGAAAGAGGTGAGACTAAAGCCAACACCAAAGAAAGCTCTTGATGATACCACTGGCGTCCCTGGATCAGGCTTTACCTCGAGTCAGATTTCCTGCTGCACATCCCAGTTGTATGATGCGATAAACTGTCTACTACGTAAATGCTTCAGGTTGGATCGTCTGTGACATGCACATAAGGAGCCCTAACTGAGTTGCTTTTCTGAGATGAATAATCCTTTGCATCACTTTCTCTAGACTCTGACCATGTTCCAGGCATTCTCCACAGCAATAGAGAATTGAGTCTCACACTCTATGAGGAAAATGAAAACAAATAAGGCTTCAGCTGTCCTACTCCTTTCCACTCTCAATTATTTCAGCCAATCCTAATTTCCAAGATACCCTCTCAAATAAAAAATATGGCACGAAAAATGGGTAAAGTGTTTGGAATAAGAAAAACATAGAAATGAAGTCAATGCATTAAGCTGTGTTCTAAGTGTCTTTTCATCCAGTAACTCTCCAAGCAGGGAAGGCAAGAAATAAAATTTGCAACTATATACTCACCCATTCTGATGAAATTCCACCACGAAATGCTATCCAGGATTCTGTGGTGTGGTACTACATGGACAGGGCATATTAATCACAGTTTAAATCACCCGAAAACCAAGCCAGTGTCTCGCCTCTAACAGATCCCAATACTCGCTTGTCCAACTAAAATGTTCATCCTTTACATAATACCTGCTCAGTCACAATTGCAAGCATTTATTGAGCACCTACTATCTGCTGGGCACTTGACTGGACAATTCACACATGTTCTCTTAGAAAACCTACCAAGCGTATCTCCATGGTAAGTACTGAACTTCTGTTTCTATTCATAGAGGAGGAAACAATCAGGCAAATTACCCGAGGCCACACAGGTAGGACATGATGGTGCTAAGATTAGAGCCCCTGGCCTCATATGTAAAAGATGCATCGACAGAATCACACATCACATGAGTTCCAGTAGATGAGCAAAAGCTCATGTGGTTACAAGATGTAAAGGTCAAGTACGAAGATACCGAAGAGGTGGGAGGCAGTGTGATGTAGGGGAAAAAGAGAACAGGAGCTCACCCAGCTCGGCTAATTGATCAGCGTGACCTTAAGTAAGACAAAGAATTCATTCATGTGTTCATTCAGTCATTCGTTAAGGGTCTGCTATGTGCTTAATACTTCGGAAACAACAGTGACTAACACAAACACGCTCCCTCTCCTCATGGAACTTCAACCCCATCAAGATCCCAGACATAGGAAGACGTTTTGAGATCACTCAGTCCCATTCGCACTTTGACATTTGGAAAGACTGAGACCCAGAGAGAGAGAGAGAGGGACTTGCTTAAAGCTCCATGATGAGTTGGTTAGTGGCAGCTCTTCATTTTGCCAGGTACAATGCTTCACAGATGGGAAGGGCAACAGCCTACCCTCAGCCCCACAGGACACCATAATAGCTGAGATGCGTGCATATATTTTGTGCACTCATCTTTGATCATCATGAAAAGACACACGACATTGGTATTTGCAGGAGGTAGGATTGGAAAAGAGAAGGGGGCGATGATTAGCTTTCTTTCTATACAAATTAGAATCATCGGATTGGTGCTGGTGTGTATACTCTTTATTTTTATTTTAAAAGTAACTTTTTTTTTTGAATAGGCAATAGATTCACTTGGTTCAAAATTCATAAGAGATAAAAGCCTGTGAAGTAAAAAGGACCCTACTCATTCTGTCCTCGAGGGTAGGCTCTAAGCTCCCTGTGGGCTATCCGTTTCCTATGCATCTGCCCAGAGATGCCTAATGCAAGGCAGAGATCCCTGTGTTTGTGTGGTGTCACATCTCCCTTTTTGAACTTGACGATATACCTTGAATATTGGATTGTCTCAGTCAGGTCAGGTTGCTGTATCGGAGTAGCATAGGGTGGCATTCTGGGTGGCTATAACAACAAAACATTAATTGCTCATAGTTCTAGAGACTGAAAGTCAGATATGGTGCCAATGTGGTCAGGTTCCTGGTGATAGCCCATGTGCGGGTATGCGGGTGGATGCCTTTTGCTGACTCTTCCCATGGCAGAGAGAGCAAGCCTTCATGCCTCTTTACCTCTCGAAGTCCCCATGACCACATCACCTGGGATTAGGCTTCACCATACCAACTTAGAGAGACGCAAACTTTCAGTCCCTAGTCCATACTATATCCATATGTATCGTGCTCCCTTTTCTATAACTGCATTTATTTAACCATCTCCTTGTGGATAGGTATCTAAGCAGTTAGTTTCCAGCTTTTGCTCAAATAAGCAATGCTGAAAAGAGTAACCTTTCACAATTATTCTTTAAAATAAGATTGTGTCACTCTTGTACTCAAAATTCTCCAGTAGAACCTGGTATTATTCAAAGCAAAAATGAAAATCATTCCTCCAAAGGTCTACACAGCTCAATGAAAGCTATACCTCACCTCACCCCACTACTACTCTTAGCTTTGACACCTCATTTTCTTTCACCACCCACTGCCCTCTGTAGTGGGTGACAAAGACCTTACTGTTCCTCAGAACTCTCTTCCAACTGTCTCATGGCCTCTTTCAAGGACTTGCTCAAAACTCACCTTCTCAAGGAGATGCCCCATATGTTAAATAGCGCACACCCTTGTCCGCCCTTCTCCCTTATCTACTCCTCACCATTTTTTCCCATAGCACTTGTTACCTGCTAATATAATACCTAACTTTCTTATATATTAGAGTAATTGTCATCTGTCTTCTCCTACTACCATGTAAAATCCTTGAGGGGAGAAACATTGACGTGACCCCAGTGTTTAGAACATAGTAATGGGTATATACTGGGGGCTTAATAAATATTTATTGGGAACCAACAGATGGCATAATGGTTATGTCACTGGATTCCCACTTAGTTGACCGTGGTTCAAGTCTTGGACCCAGCAGCTTAAAAAATTCAGTCTGGGGGACCAGAAGATAGTATAATAATTACATTATTGGACTCCCATGTTGTCAGCCGTGGTTCAAGTCCCAGACCCAACAGCTTAAAACTCACACAGGGCACATGTGTGTGTGTGCCCAAAATCCCAAGAGGAGAATGAAAGAGAAGAGATTGCAGAGTGGTCATCCCCCCTGGGGACTGATTTCTTTCTTCTTATCTCTCTGTTTCTCTCTGTTTCTCTGGTGAGCATGTACCCTATAGCAAAAAATCTCTCTAAAAAATAACTCATGCCCAAGATCACATGTGTGTGCATGCCCAAGATCCTGAGAGGAAAATGGAGGAGAAGGGATTGCAGAATGGCCATCCCTCCAGGGGGTGATTTCTCTCTCTCTCTCTCTCTCTCTCTCTCTCTC
>NW_006200502.1:23594-25575 GCF_000334495.1 Tupaia belangeri chinensis
AAAAAGCAAGAAATCACCCCCTGGGGAGATGGCCATGCCACAATCCCTTTTCCTACATTCTCCTCTTGGAACCACAGATGGCCACGTAGGAGTCTAGTGTCCTTATCCACTGCGCCACCTCCTGGCCTCCCTGGAGCTGTTCTTAAGAGCAGCTGGCTGCAGGGATTTTTGGGAGTTCCAAGTGTTAACAAATGATGAACTTTTATGCCCATACTTGTCATTATACACCAAGTTAGCTCATACTTATTAGCTCTACAAAACACTGGAAATATGAGAAGTAAAAATGTGCTGGGACCAGCAGATGGTGTAATGGTTACATCACTGGACTCCCACGTAGTTGACTGTGGTTCAAGTCTCAGACCCGACAGCTTAAACCTCATACTAGTTTCAAATGCATGCTTGCCCAAAATCCTGAGAGGAGAATGGAGGAGAAGGGATTGCAGTGTGGCCATCTCCTCTGGAGGGGTGACTTCTCACTTTCTGTCTCTCTGGCAAGTACATGTGTCCTATAGCAAAAATCTCTCTCAAAAAAAGGGGGGGTAAGGGGGGTAGCAGGTGGCATGGTGGTTAAAGTGCTGGACTCCACATGCATGGCCGACTGTGGTTCAAGTCCTGGACCTGGTGGCTTCCTTTCTCACTTTCTTTCTCTCTTTCTCTGTCTCTCTCTGGTGCCATACAGTAAATTTAAAATAATAAATAAAATTAGTAAAAAAAAAAAATGTGGTTGACACCCCTCTCTCAGAAATCTAAACTTCTTTGTGTTAGGCCTCTTGGTATACACTAATCGGATTAAGAGTAAGAAGAAACCAATTATGTAACTAAAATTTGAAGGCTGCCTTGTATAGAAGGCTTTAGATGTGTCCTAGAAAAAGTGCATCTACATTTATTACCTTCAGCTTCAAAGACCAAGAACGCTTTGGAAGAAAACAATACACACAAAATAAAAATACTTTCTGGATAGCCCCTATTAAATCAAGTTAAGAAGGGAAGTAAGGGGGGACTAGAAGTTAGCATAATGCTATGTCGCTAGACTCCCACATAGTCGGCCAGTCCCAGATCTGGTGGCTTAAACTCATGCCAGGCGCACGTGCATGTGTGCCCATGACCCTGAGAGGAGGATGGAGGAGAAGGGATTGTGGTGTGACCATCCCCCCTGCAGGGTGATTTCTTGCTTTCCGTCTCTGTCTGTCTGGTGAATGCACGTGCCCTGTAGCAAAAACCTCTCCAAAAAAAAAGAAAAAAAGAAAGAAAGGAAGTTCATATAGCACATAACCAGCAAAAAGAAATCTAAGTAGACAGGAGTGAATGGGATTCAGCATCTCGGTTTCATTCTCCTTTGTGTGGCCAAATTGTTTGCTTTTTCATTTTCTTTTTGCTATGGGGACTATGCACTTGTGGTAGACAGAGAGAAACAGGAAAGTGAACAAACACCCTCTGAGGGAATGGCAAAGTAAACCAACCCAGTGTGCCAACGGGAGCCTCTGCCAGTGCGGTCTGCATCTCGGGAGTGCTGAACTTCAATACAGAGTATTAGAAAGGAGCCAGACAGCTGCCCACAGTTAAAACTAAGATAGAAATGACCCCATCTGCAAATTAGACTATGACTGCTGAATAGTAAATAAGATCCAACAGACACTTTTTTTAAAGTTTGCTATAGGGTGCTCACAGGAGTTACCTTGAGCGCACGAGGGGAAGAAAGTAAGAAGTCACGTCCCAGAGGGACAGTCACACCACAGTCCCTTCTCCTCCATTCTCCTCTCAGGGTTTTGGGCACACACACATGCAGCCAGTGTGATTTTTAAACCACGCAGTCCAAGACTCAAACTGCACATTCATTCATGTGGGATCCAACTGCCTTAACTTCTGTGCCATCTGCTGGCCCAATCCAACAATCATTTTTCAAATGGCATGGGTAAACCACAGTCTAGGCAATGTTCCTTAGGAAAGCGAGGAAACATCTGACAGAAGTTTCTTTCTTTTT
>NW_006200502.1:25889-26381 GCF_000334495.1 Tupaia belangeri chinensis
TCTCTCCTATGAAATCTAGCCCCCTCCTAAGAAAACCTAAAAAAAAACCCTCAATGCAGATGACATTGGATCTCTCTCCTCTGACCCTGATGGTGGGTGATAATCCACTGAGAGATGGATGGTCATTCCAACTGTAGTGTAGACCACCTACTAAACTGCAAGCTACCAATCACACAACTATTCCCAGATCAACACAATTCAAGGTGAGGAAGGGCTCTCCTGGGAAGGCTATGAACACGGATACCCTCTTTTTAAAATAGTAATTGACATTACTTCTAAAGGGTTCAATAGCTTAAAAGGGTTCTGTTTAAGAAACAGATCCTATTCTTCCAGTACCATCTATTTTGTCTCTTCCCTTCCATGGTACTTACTTGTGGACCGGCCAAACACAAAAAAGATGGCAGCTCAGTGAGAGGCAGCAACAAAGCGAGGAGGTAGCTGATCTCCGCTGATGGACGATCGGGTCTGAGCAGCCACTCACTGCTCTACAGG
>NW_006200502.1:30921-31605 GCF_000334495.1 Tupaia belangeri chinensis
GGCGGAAGGCCGGGCAGGGCGACTGGAATTTCTGGAAGGTCATGGTCCGTGAGTGGGCATCCTATGTGGGCTGCCGGGCCGGGCTGGCCGCCTAGATCACCTTTTTGAGCTCATCGTACAGCACCAGCACAAAGGCGCCCCCATACCCCTGAGCACGTTGGCCCACGCGCCCTTGAAGAAGGCCTTGCCCGCTCATCCTTCAGGATCTTCTGCCAGCAGCCCAAGGTCCCCGTGTACAGGAGGACGGCAGCCAGGTTGCCCCCCAGAAGGGCAGCACGCCCTGCCCCTCAGGGACGCGCACGATGCAGGCCACAATGCCCTTGTACTGCTTGTCGGCCGCCATCTGCTTACTGGCGTCCTCACCTGCCGCCGCAGCTTGACCCGCTCCATCGGAGCCAGAGCCAGGTGTGGAGACGTGAAGCCGGACGCCGCTGGCTCAGCTCTGCCACCGCGGGACCGAAAGGCCTGATGGACTATTTGATACTGTGCTAGAAGAAGTCTACATTGCCATAATTCTATGCTCCCAAATCACACAACATTCGCTTACCATAAATGGGTACGTGGTGTTCTCGAGCTGATCACATGGCTTAGTGTTTAAGGTAGCTGGATCCCACAGGGGCGACCGGGGTTCAGATTCTGGTCCCAGCAGCTTGAAAAGCATTGAGTATGTGTGTGCATGTCCCA
>NW_006200502.1:34009-35424 GCF_000334495.1 Tupaia belangeri chinensis
GAGAGAGAGAGAGAAAGGAAAAGTGAGAAATCAAGCCACCAGGTCCAGGACTCAAACCGTGGTCAGTCATGTGGGCGTCTAGCGTCTTAATCATCATGCTATATGCTGGCCCCAGAACTGGGCACTTTTGATAAGATCTTGCTATCTCACAATCCTCCTTTCTCAGCCTTCCAATCAGACAGGATTAACAGTAACGCATAATCATGCCTGGGGTGTTCATATATATTTCTTATAGACTCTCTTTTGTCTTTATTCTTCTAAGCAAAATGAAATTTATTTTTAAATCCATACACATGAGATTTATGCTTTACCAGCTGAATATAGTACAAGAAGGGAGTTTTGGCCAGAGTACCCGAGCCAGGAAGGAGGTATGCAAGAGTGAATTTATGGAAGTTTCAGCTAGGTACTATTCTTCCCTCCAATTCCCAACAATAAAGCAGTGGGGTAGAAGAGAGCCACCCTGCCTTTTGTTTGCATAGCCAGGGAGAGAAAGGGAAGGGGCTACTAGAACGGGGACAGGGACGGGTTGGACTGCAGAATGTAGCTCAGGCAGTATGTGACCTGAGATAGCTCACCAAGAACAAGATGACATGTAGCCAAGTCAACACTCACTGACCACCTCCCCAGAGGAATAAGAACAAAGCTGTAGGGCCCGCAGGTGGCTTGGTGTTTAAAGACACTGGACTCCCACATGGCTGATCATGGTTCAAATCTTGGACTTGGCAGCTTGATTTCTCCCTTTATCGTCTTTCTCTGGTCTAATTAAAAATAATAATAAGCAGGGACGAGCAGTTGGTGTAATGACTATGTCACTAGACTCCCATGCAGTCGACCGTGGTTCGAGTCCCAGAACCAGAGGCTTAAACTCACACGAGGTATGTGTGTGTGCATGTCCAAGATTCTGAGAGGAGACTGGAGGAAAAGGGATTGCGGCATGGCCATCTCCCCTGGGGGAGGGGGTGATTTCTCACTTTCTGTCTCTCTGTCTCCCTGTCTCTCTGATGAGTGCACACACCCTATAGCAAAAATCTCTCTCTCTCAAAAAAAAAAGAATTTTATATTCTTGCCATCTTGTTCAGTCATTTTTTTATATTCTTGCCATCTTGTTCAGTCATTTTTTTTAAGAGAGATTGTTCACCGACCATTTAGTGTGTCACCCTTGTAGGGTGAGTGTGCTTACCAGAGACAGAGAGACAGAGGGCAAGAAATGACTCCAGAGGGCATGGCCACACCACAACCTCATGTTCTCCATTCTCCTCTCGGATCTTGGGAACAGACACACACATGCCCAGTGTGAGTTTTTAAGTTGCTAGCTCTGAAACTTGAGCTGAGGTCGACTCATGGGAATCCAGTGATGTAACTATTATGCCATCTGCTGGTCCCAATGATTTTTATTAAAAGTTTAGGGGTCAGCA
>NW_006200502.1:35448-42741 GCF_000334495.1 Tupaia belangeri chinensis
AGTTAAAGGTACTGGAATCCCACATGGCCAACTATGGTTTGAGTCCCAGACCTGGAAGCTTGCTTTCTCACTCCCCCCACCCCCGTGTCTCACTCTGGTCAAATTAAAATAAATAAATAAAAAGTAAAGTTCAATAAAATAATAATAAAATAATTTTTAAAAAGTTTTGGGACGAGCAGTTGGCGTAATGGCTATGTCGCTGGACTCCCATGTGGTCAACTACGGTTTGAGTCCCAGATCCAGTGGCTTAAACTGACACCAGGCCCATGTGCATGCATGCCCAAGAACCTGAGAGGAGAACAGAGAAGGGGTTGCAGCATGGTCATCCCCCTGGGGGGTGATTTCTTGCTTTCTGTTTCTCTGTCTTTCTGTCCTTCTGGCAAGCGCACGCACTGTGTAGCAAAAACAAAAACTAAAACTAAAATTAAATTTTAAAAAACTCTGAAAGGAAGTTTTCATTGCCAGAGGATATACATGCTTGAGAGGGAGCGGGGAGGGAGAGAGGAAGTGCCCATGCTGGGTGTGGTCACAGCACAGTCCTTTCTCCTCATTTCTCCATCCTGCTCAGACTGGGGTGAGCTGCACACACACATGCCTGACATGTTTTTCAATCTGCTGGGACTGGGATTCGAACTGTGGTTGGCTATGTGAGATCCAATCACGTACCCACAGCCTCAGCCACTGTGGGGGCTGGCCCTCAGTAATGCTTTTATTGCGGGGTATTTGGGAGTAGGGGAGCACATGGGGCTTAGGTGGGCTGTTCAAGAAGCATTAAAGTGGACAGTGGGGACAGAAGTCCTGGGACCAGCCCCAACTGCACAGTCACCGCCGTCCTCATGAGTTCCTTCCCTTTTTGGGGTTGGGGGTGGGGTGGATGAGAGTTACTACCTAAATGGTCCTGTGTCACTGTTTCCTGGCTTGCACTTCATAGAGAAGAGGAAGGTGCAGTGTTCTCCTTTGTTGGTTCTGAGAGGCGTGGTCTGTGTGTGTCGTCAGAGGGCCGCGTCACAGTCCTTGGCATCAGCTGGTCACACCTGGGTGTGTGTGTCCTTTCTCCTGTCTGTGGGCCCTGGGACACTACCCGGAGACCCTGAGGCAGGCCTTTCTCCTGTGTGCATACCTCAGGAGGAAAGCTGGAGTCCGGGGGATGGCGGGTGTGCGCAGCTTCCACTTTACCAAGTCCTAGAGGTTTGCGGGCGTGGGTCTGCCTGCCCTCTGCTGCTTGGGGGTGTGGGAGACAGGCCCCCATGGAGTCCAGGCCATGCTCTCCCTGCTTTCGGAGCCCCAGTGTGATGAACATCTGTGGCAGCATGTTCTGGAACCAGGACGGCGCTAGAACATGTCCCCCCACCCCCTTTTTTAGAGAGATTTTTGCTGTAGGGTATATGTGCTTGTGAGAGAGACAGAGATAGAGAGACAAACAGAGAGAAATCACCCCCCAGGGATGACTTGCTGGAAATCACCCCCCAGGGATGATTTGCTGGTTTGGTAATTAGGTCTTTAGAATAAAAGCCTGTTAGGAAGGGTATCCCTGTTCATGCCAGGCTGCCGATATAAGGGCCAATGCAGTAAATGGTAGGCTTTTGTATGGGCCACTCTCTTTCGAACGTCTTGTTCATCGTTGAGGCTGTGGGTAATGGATCCTGAGCACATGAATAATATTGCTTAGAAGAATGTGTGTGTGCAGATGTGCAAGAAGGCTAGCTGTGGCTGGCTGATACGATTGTTACTGTTGTTAAGCCTAGTTGACTGGAGGTGGAAAATGCTATGACTTTTCTAATGTCATTGTGTTAGTGCACAGACGGCAGACGGCTGCCGATAGGCATAGGGCTAGAGATTGTATTGTTTTGTTTTCTTCTACTAAAGGGTCAGATCGGATGAGTAGAGGATACAGCTACACCACAATCCCTTCTTCTCCACTCTCCTCTCGGGATCTTGGGCACGCATGTACACGCACCCTGTGTGAGTTTTAAGCTGCCGGTTCCAGGACTTGAACTATGGTTGACTATGTGGGAGTCCAGCAATATAACCATTACACCATCTGCTGGTCCTTAGAACATGTCACCTTTAGTGCCAGGAGCCCAGAGAGAGCTCCAGGTCAGGGCTGCAGCTGTCACAGCAAGAGACTGCCTGCTCCTCCGTTACCATGGTGCTGCTGAGTGACAGGCAGGTGAGGAAGGCCACGCCCCCTCCCCACCTGAGTTCAGGAAAGGGAGCAAAAATGGACGAATGTGGAGAAACTGCAAAAACCCAGAGGAAGCAGAAAAGGCCAGGGTAGGCATTGCCGAAAGCCCTGCCAGAGTCTTGTACTAAAGAGATGGTTGTTCTGTTCATCCACTTATCCATCTATTCTTGTGTTCGTTATTTTTGACACGTCATCACAAATACTGTGTGTGTGTTATGTTCGCTGACCCGTGGCGTGTCACACACTGAGTCTTCCCTCTGCTCGTGAGTTGCTGCTTATTTGTCCATTTCGCAGGAAGGAAACAGAGACTCAGAGGCTGAGTGATGTGTCCTCTCCTGCAGCCAGTGAGTGGGGATGCCCAGCTCGATCCGCAGCTGGATACCTGAGCTCCAGCAGTGGCGCCAACACATCTGTGCTAGTCTTCCTGACCTGTGGTATAAAGTGCTCCATGGAGGTAGTGTGGAGGCGGGAGGACCAGGTTCACCTTCTTCCTCGTCAGCCTCCCAGCCTTGTGCCCTTGGCCTGCGTATCTGAAACTCCCAGAGCTCATTTACACATCCAGGAGAGGGAGATCGACATATCAACCTTGTGTTGTAGATATGAGTGTTAAATGAGAGTGTAGACCAAGAACCTGGGAAACTTCGTCCCGTCCTAGGTTTTCTTAAGTATTGGCCCTGTCTCTCACTGCGGCTCCCGAAGTGACTCAGACTAATTCTTGGCCTGTGAGACCCTCCCAGTCTGGTGGCTGAGACGGGATGTCACCTGGCAGGGCGATCGTGAAGAAAGCTTGTGAAGGAAGCCAGAGGAGAAAGCTGCTTGTTCTGCCTGGGATTGAGGTGGATCCTGGCAGGAGCCCATGTGGGGATAGGCAGGGAGTCATACTCGGACTGGCTTGTCAAGGATGGGTAGCTGGACATGTGTCACAGGGACAAGGTAGAGGAAGGGCATGGCCCACATGGAACAGCAGTTCAGGGAAGGGTGTGTGTGAAGGGGAGAGGGCAACGAGCTGGGACGTGGTTCCGGGCCAGGCCGTGAGGGCCCTGTGGTCACTTTACCCTGCAGGGCAGTGGGGTCTGTGGGACCCAGGATGAGTCAGGGCTGTTGAAGGCCAGGGTGCTGTGAAGAAGACAGAGTAGGGTGGTACGAAGAGGTTGGGAGGAGCTTAGTTTAGATATGGAAGTCAGGGGGATTCTCAGAAGAGGTGACATTTACCCCCAAAAGAGAAGGAGCCAGTTCTGTCGCTTTCTGTGCTGTCGTGGTGTGCGTGCTTGACTCTGATCCTTGCCATGTCTTCTCTCTCCCTCTCTCTCTCTCTCTCTTTTGCGTCTAGAGAGTTTTTTAAATTTTTCAATTTTTGCTATAGGGTGTGTGTGCTTGCTGGAGTAACAGTGAGACACAGAGAGACAGACAGGGAGAAGTCACACACCCCCCAGAAGTATGGCCACATCGCAGTCCCTTCTCCTGCATTCCCCTCTAAGGATTTTGGGCACACATGCACACAGGCCCAGTGTGAGTTTTAAGATGCCAGGTCTGGGGCTCAACTGCTGTCGACCACGTGAGAGTCCAGCGACGTAACCATTACACCATCTGGTGGCCCTGCCATGTCTTTTCACAAGACTTAGAATGAAAAGATTCATGGCCAAGAATCAAAAACTAAGCTGTCCCATTCCCCAGTGGATGTGGATGAAAACTGGTAATAAAACCAGGTACAAATCCACAAGGACACGAGGTGAACCCAGCTGGGTCTATAGAGATTGCACAGAAGTCAGACACACACATTGACACTGTAACAAGGTCAGTATATTCGACAGAAATAACCAACTCTGCAGCAGTAATAATTAATGTGATTTCCTTCTTTTTTTTTTTTCTTTTTTGGAGAGGTTTTCGCTATAGGGCGCATGCAGTCTCCAGAAAGACAGAGACAGAGAGATAGAAAGCATGAAATCACCCCCGGGGTGATAGCCGCGCAGCAATCCCTTCTCCTCCATTCTCCTCTTGGGATCTTCGGCATGCACGCACATGCGCCAGGCGTGAGTTTAAGCCATCAGGTCCAGGACTCGAACCATGGTCAACTACATGGGAGTCCAGTGACATAGCTGTTATGCCAACTGCTGATCCCAATGTGATTTATTTCTAAGCAGAATATGAGTGACCTATCCCCAAAGAGGAGGCAAAACATGCCTTTCTTGGGGTAATCAGCTACAGGGGTTCCTTTTCTTTAATTCTGAGAGTGAGAGCCAGAGCTTAGAATTTGTGAAGTTTTTTCGTTGGTCTAGCCCAAAAAGGCAGGCTTTGGATGCAGGGGCTTGTAGGTTATAGGTGGGTTTACAGTTTTTAGGTTGGTGATTGGAAAAGCAAGGTTGATGAGATCAAAAGAGAATGCACTTGAACAGAGATAAGGAGGCTTGGGGCCAGCGGGTGACGTGGTGGTTAAGGGTGTTGGACTCTCAGGGCTAACCGTGGTTCCAATCCCAGAACTGGATTGCTTTTCACTTTCTCTCTCTCTTTCTCTGTGTCCCTCCCTGGTCAAATTAAAATCAAGTTAAATAAAATAATTCTTTTTTAAAAAAACAACAGAGATAAAGAGGCTTAATAAACATCACAAAGATACTATGCCAGGAAGAGGATGTAGGAAGAATCCTGTTACCAGTGGGTCAAAATGGTCTGTAAATGTTTGTGGGCATGACGCCCTCCAGGCCTGCTGGAAAGGATTTTTGAAAGAGGAAAAAGACTTCTGAAAATGTCATCAGTCTACGCAGTCGGATGTGTTTTATTGGGAAAATGATTTTTCCCCTTTGACTCTGCTCTGCACTGGTAGCTTCATTCAGTAATAAATATAAGACCTTTTGTTTAGAGGAGAGAGGAAAAGAGAAAGCATGGGGCAGCTCTATGGAGTGGGGGATGGGACATGGCATGGGGGAGGGCGGAGGATTTTATATGGAAGACCTAGCAGGTGCAGAGGCCCTCAGGAGTTCGATGAGTGGAGGAGAGTGGGTGAAATGGGGAGGTCAAAGAGGGAAAGCTGCCGAGTCCATCTTAGAGGACTTTGTAAAGAAAGGGGGGAGGCACTGGGAGCTATAAATTCAGGGAGACCCAATCTGAATTATATTTGTGAACAATTATTCTGGTGCCTCTGGAAGATGATTGGAGGAGGACAGACAGCAGCAGGGAACTTACTGGGCTGAGAAATGGTGGTAGGGCATGGGAGAGGTGGGCAGGCTGGGATGTGCTTTGAAGTGGTCCCATGGATGAGGGATTTGAGGAGGGAGGTGAGAAATGGAGGAACTGGCCCAGGAAGGTCCTGAAGATGGTGTGGAACTTCATTAATACGGCAAAGACCTGGAAAGGGGGTGATGTGGGGGAAATCGGGAGCTGAGAAGATTCCAGCATGGAGACATTGGGGAGAGGCCCCGTGGCAGCAACTCCTTAGCCAGCTGTGTGTGTGCATGTGACTAGGGCTGGGGACTGCAGTCAGGTGGCATGGCAGTGCAGCCTCTGAGATGAGACCAGCCTGGCCAGGATGTAACTGAGGGAGAGGAGGCCCCAGAGCTTTCCTGAAAGGATTCTTCTCAGAAATTTAAAGGGCACCAGAGAGAGAGAGCGTCTGGGTAACCTCTGAGGGGGTGGTCAGGAAGGAGACTTGGAGGTGTGAGTCCTGTAAGCCAAGTCTTGGAGGTGTGAAGTAGGAAGGGGACTGTCCTCTGCACCAGGAGGTGAGGGGGCACTGATCTTACTGGGCTCTGCCTGGCTCTGCCCCCATGTCTTGAACAGGTTCTGTGATGCTAGGCTTGGCCTCAATATTGATCCCTTCTTCTCCAATCCAAATGGGTGGCCCCCTGCAGGGTCATAGCTTCTGAGTTCCTTTGTCTGAAAAGGAGGGAAGTGGTGGTGGGAAGGCCAGGAGAGAATGGTGGGAAGCCTGCCAAGCTCAAGCTGAAAGTTGGCATTTGGTCAAGGAGAGGCAGAGTGAGAACACCACTCCATCTGCACGAAAGCAAAGCCACCTCTCAAGCTGGTGAAGATGAGATTCTCAGAGAGGACCATCAGGACTGGCTGTATCAAGTTACCTGTGCTACATCCATGAGGAAGCTGAGGCCTGGAGAGGGGAAAGGAAGAGGGGAAATGGAGGTGTGAGACCGCTAATCCTCCACTTGATTGGTAAAGTGGGAATAATAACAGTGCTCCGTCTGAATAACTAAAGATTCAAGGGCTTGGACCTCTGCCTGGCCTGTTACTGTGACCCTGACTATTTATCTCATATTGTCTGGCTAAGGCCCAGGGAGCTGTTGCAATATCCTAATCTCTGTAAGGCAGTCTTGGAAAAGGCTTAGGAGGAAGGATTTGGTCTCTTAAAATTGAATGTTAGTCTGAGTTATGAAGAAAAAGAACATGCTGCTCCTAGTAAGGAGAGACTCCCACATACCCAGAATATAGAGATGGGATTGAGCATTGAATGGTGGCATCATATTTGTGGCCACAGAGATTCAAATTTTGAGTGTGGGCCCAGGCAGATAGAGGCAGGATTCTGCCTGGCACCCAGGGCCCCTGAGTTTGGGGTCCAGAGTACATGGGGCCAGGCATTACATTCAGAATCCCGACCCTGTACTCTGGCACAGCAGTTCTTATCTGCCCAGGGTCTTGCTGACCCCTACCATCTCGGATCTGGGTTTGGAGAAGAGAAAACAGACCACTGAAAAAGTAAACTCAGAAATACACAAAAGGAGGATCAGCGGATGGTGTAGCAGTTACATCACTGAACTTCCACATAGCCAACCGTGGTTCGAGTCCTGACCCAGTGCTTGAAAATCATGCCAAATATGTGTGTGTGCACATGCGTGCCCCAGATCCTTGGAAGAGGATGGAGGAGAGGGGATAGCAGCGTGGCCATCCTCCCTGGGGAATGATTTCTCATTTTTCCTCTCACAGTTTGTCTCTCTTTCCAGGAAGTGCATGCACCCTAAGGCAAAAATGTCTTCTTTTCCTTTTCTTCTCCTTTTTTTTTTTTTTTTGCACATGCGCTTGCCAGAGAGACAGAGAGAAACACAGAGACAGAAAGCGAAAAATCACCCCCCAGGGGGATGGCCACATTGCAGTCCCTTCTCCTCCAT
>NW_006200502.1:42773-46741 GCF_000334495.1 Tupaia belangeri chinensis
GCACCTGGTGTGAGTTTAAACCACCGGCTCTGGGATTTGAACTGCGGTTGACCACATGGGATTTCAGAGACATAGCCATTATGCTAACTGCTGGTCCCAAGACAAAAACTTCTAAAAAAGAAAGAAATACACAAAATGATCCTACATAGTGATAAATGGTACAAGCAGATTTAACAAGTGAATGACGTGTGGGGCCAGCAGGTGGTGTGGTGGCTGGGGGCGCTGGACTCCCATACAGCCAGCCGTGGTTTGAGTCCTGGACCTGGTAGCTTCCTTTCTCACTTTTCTTCTCTCTCACTCTTGTTCTGTCTTTCTCTGGTCAAATTGGAAAATTACAATAATAAAAAAGTTAAAATAAAATAATTATTAAAAAGAAAAGTGAGTGAAGTGGTGCCAGATGGTGGTGCAGCAGTAAAGCAATGCTGGGCAGAGGCTGACCCACATGGTAGGATTCTGGGTTCTGGATTCTCTGGTGTCCAGATACCTCCCTGACTATGCAGGGCACCAGGGTACTTGTGATCCCAGGCCGGCTGAGGCTGGGGACAGATTGCAGCATCAGGATCTTTTTGGGGTGCTGCTTTTCTCCTTCCTGTCATTCATGGAAGAATAAACCTTAAAAAGTGAGTGATATCATGAGGGATCAACTGGAACTGGTTAGTTGTGCGACCTTTCACCATACAGGCATTTTACACATTATCAGCGGTGTTGAAAAGACTTAGGGGCTGGCCCCATAGCCATGGGGTTGAGGAAGCCAAATCCCACATGGTTAATTGCATGGTTCAAATCCTGATCCTGGCAACTTGAAAACCATACCAGGCATGTGTGTGTACCTAAAATCTCAACAGGATGTATAAATGATGGAGAAGGGATTGTGGTGTGACTGTACTCATTGTGAGGTGCTTCCTCCTTCTCCCTCTTCCTTTCTGTCTCTATGGTGAGTGTACATACTCTCAGGTGCAAAAAAAAAAAAAAAGTTTTCCTTTCTGTTTGGATTTTATTTCTAAAAAAAGTACTCTTTATTGTAAATTATTTTCTTAAATTTTCTTCTAAAACTACCTTTATAGATTTGTAATTACTTCTATGCATGATGTGAAGTAGATTCCAGTGTAATCTATTCCGTCTTTTCCCTAGTGAGTTTGAATGACACCTTTAGCATGTACTGTATTCCCATTTGTATGTAGTTCTGTTTCTGAGTTCTGTTCTGTTCTACTGATCTCTGTTTTTATTATTAGAACTTCAATGTGTGCTTTGATACCAGTGCTTTGTTCTTTTGATATTCTTAAGCATTTATTTTAATTTTAATTTTTTTTTTTAATTTTGATATTCTTAAGCATTTCTTTTTTATTTTAATTTTTTTTTTAGGTTTTTGCTATAGGACGTATGTGCTCACCAGAGAGAGTCAGAGAGACACAGAGGAAGGAAAACTGAGAAATCACCCTCCCCTTGGAGGGACCACAATGCTATTCTCTTTCCTCCAGTCCTCTCTCAGGATTTTGAGCATGCGTGCATATGTTATTGGCATGATTTTCAAGCTGCCAGATCTGGGGCTTGAACAATAGTTAGCTATGTGGGAATCCAGTGCCTTAACCACAATGCCACCTGTTGGCCCTTAGCTTGACAAATTCTGTGACAATTATGTTGACGTTTTGATTGGGCTGGTGTTGAAGTTACACATGAAGTATAGAAGCTTGACAACTTTGCGATATTACATCTCCCATCCAGACACACGGTGTATATTTCAAATACAGTATCCTATTATATCCATTAGGAAAGTAAATTTCAGTTTTTATGTAGAACAAGTATGTTTACTGTCTATTTCTAGTTTGTTTCTCTTATGAATAGGACTTATTCCCACTACTTTTTCTATTTAATTTGTTGCTGGCATATAAGAAAGACAATGTTTTGAGATAATCTTGATTTTAGCTACCATATAATAATAATTAGTATTGTTTAAAAATAATTATTTATTTTATTACTATTATTTTTAAAATAATTAGTATTGATTTTAAAGTTTTGTTAGTTTAAAGTCTCATGGATTTCCTAGGAAGATGAAACTAACTTCTGCAAATAATTACTGCTCTCTCTCTTTTTTAAAACAATTATTTCTGTTGCCTTTTTTTCCTTGTTGTATTGCATTTGCTAGTATCTCTAGGACAATGTTAAACAGTAGCAAGGTCAGTGGGTATTTTTGTCTTACAGAGGACTTCAGTAGGAGATGTGTTTAATTTTTCTCCATTGAGTTTGATATTTGCTACTTGTTTCTGGTAGACATCAGTTATCAAGAACCCTTCTTTCCTTCTAATTCTCATAATAGCCCTCAGGTTGTTCTTGAAGCTTATTTTCTATGTTTTATAGAAGAGGAATGCTCAGTCACAACTTACCATGAAGTTGATGGTCCTTAGTAGGCTCTTGCTTTTGCTGGAATGCTGCAGGCTGGTGACATCCCTTTGGACATCTATTCCTCAGTCCTGCTCAAGGACATTTAGAGGCCCTCGTAGGCTTCAAGACCTATGCACCCACTCAATCCTCGTACAGAACAGGACACTAAATCTTTAGAAAGGAGAAACAGCTGTCAGTGTAGCACAATGAGATACAGACCCAGGCTTATCAGGTTTCAAGATATTTTATTATCTCCTGTTGCCCTTCAGTATGTGTTTCATAAGCATTCTACATGAGCTTGCCTTAACGAATATCATTTATTTCCAGACTTTGAGGCCAGTGCTTGGGTTAGTTGTATTAGTGGCAGGACAATTTGTGCAAGACTCTCTTGTTTTATTTATGGATATTTTTTCCTTTTCTCCCTTTTCTCCATTCCTATTCACTACCACCATTGTATAGGTGACAGTTCTCCTTTGTCCAGTTGGTATCTTTTTGTTCGTTTTTATGTGTTTCTGAGAAATATGTATTCTTACTTCAGGTGTGATATTCTGAATTTGTGTGGTAGACCTTATTTGGTTTCTTCCTGCTTTTCCTCCCCTCAGCTCTGTGCTCCTCTGTGTTGCTGTGTGTCTGTGTCCAGCTCCACATCGCTCTATGTCCATCTAGTTCATGGTTTCTAACAGCTGCACAGTCCTCTGCGTTGGATGCCCTGATTTGACTCGTTCACTCCCCCAGTGCTGGACATCTAGGCTGCCTCCAACCTTCTTCCACAAAGAATACTGATGTAGGCATCCTTATCCTGGATGGGCAAGGTCTTCCGAGGCATGCGCAGCCAGGATCAGAACTTCCGGTAGATACCGAGTGTCTGCACCCTATGGCAGAAACTGAAAGATTGGGAGGTATCAAAGCATGGAGAGCAAGTGTGGACACCAGAGGCAGTGTGGGCGGAGGGTGGGCAATGGGGATTGGGAAGGGGGAATCAAGGGGGGAAAAGGCAAAACATCGAATGGACACAAAAATGGAAAATGATCTGTTCATGGTAACATGTATGGTCATATTAATATGCAGTATATTCATGCTAGGAAAGTTGTTTTGTATGTTGTAAGGATATACAGTAATTAAATGTAAATAAATAAATAAATAAATAAATAAGAAAAAGAACTTCTGGGTCTTAGATGACACATTTACTTAACTGCGTAAATGGTGTCACAGCTCCTTCCTACTGGCTGTACCAGTCACTGCTCCCACCCCCAGGCACAAGGGTCTCCACCTATGCATATCATTTATCACTCTGCCTATTTTTCCCAGTTTAATAAGTGGTTTTACTTTCAGATTGGTTTATTTCTGTTAGTTTTCAGAAGTTTATTATGCTTTATAGATGGCAGTTCCTTGTTAGTTTTAGATATCCCCCGAAAGTCTCCTCATCTGCCAGTAGCCTATTTTATTTGTCCATGGAGTTCTTTCTTATATGAGAAGTTTTAAATTTGAGGTAATCAAATGCAACAATATTTTTTTGAGAGATTTTCGCTATAGGGTGCGTGCGCTTGCCAGACAGACAGAGAGAGACATAGAGACAGAAAGTGAGAAAT
>NW_006200502.1:46791-54043 GCF_000334495.1 Tupaia belangeri chinensis
GGATCTTGGGCACCCACGCACACGCGCCCGGTGTGAGTTTTAAGCCACTGGGTCCAGGACACGAACGGCAGTCGACTACATGGGAGTCCAGCAACATAGCCATTACACTAACTGCCGGTTCCCCAAATGCAACAATATTTTTAAAAAAATATTTATGTATTTTATGAAAGAGTAGGGGAGGTAGAGAGAGACAGAGAGGGAGACAGGCAGCCCCAATAGGGTCTTCATGCCCTTATCCCCCAGCATTGGCCGACCAGGATCACAGGTATGCATACAGGGAGATCTTGGGATGCAAACCTGGAACCTTTCTATATGGCTTCAGCATCATAGAGCATTACGTTGCTGCTTTGCCACCATGGCTGGCCAAACTCATTAATTTTTTAAGCTACAAGCTGTACATTTAAGCAGTTTTTCCCTCCTCCTGACTCCTTCCACTTTTCCTAGGCACAAATCCATTCAGTGTTAAGTTCTCTTTTTGGAAATTCCTGGGCGAGTTCCAACTCTCTCTTGCTGCTGCTCCTGCTGCTGCTGTTCTCTTATCTTCTGACCTCTCTAGGTGTCATAGGTCAGGCCTTTTAGAAGCACAGACTGAGCCTTGTGCATGTGGTGGTTTATCCAGGGAGACCTCTGCACATAGGGGAAGGAACTGACACAGCTGTGGTCTGATCTCACGGCAGCTCTGACCCCACAGAGCTGTCCCCTTTGAGACAGGGCTGGGCTGGTACCCCAGAGTTCATTTGTGATTGGCTGTGCCCCTCCAGCCCTCTGTCCTCGTGCGGACTTAACCTCCCAGGCAGTTCTTGGAAGAAGGCAGCCATCGTGAGCTGTTAGCAGCTGCCACGTCCAGCGGCAGGGCAGGGACGTTTCCCTGCTGAGTGAGGGGGGTCTGGATAGGCACCAGGAGAACCTGGTCTCCTTGGTGACCCTAGACACCAAGAACCACACGCTCCTCTGCGGTCTTGACTCTGCCCTGTGTTGCCACCCATAGGTTCCACCAAGGACCTGACCGAGACGTGCTGTGCGGCTGGACAGCAGTGGGCCATCGACAACGACGAGTGCCTGGAAATCCCCGAGAGCGGCGCCGAGGGTGACGTCTGCAGGTAGACCAGCTGCCTGGAGCAGGCAGCGCTGCTCATTCTCCGCCCGATCCCTGCTCTCCTTGGACCTCAGGCCCCAGTAGTGCCAGGGGAGCACACGTCATCTGCCTCCAGGCGCACAAGGGCAGCTGGATCTGGCAGCTGTGGGCCTCTGTGCCAGGCTTTCTCCAGGTGTGCAGAGCCCCAGGCTGGTCCTGAGGATAAGCTGACCATGTAAACTTGCAGCTGGCCTCGTGAGCATAATCGGAGGAGTGCACAATTTGGAGTAGTTTTAAAGGGCTTGTGTCACCTGGAAGCAGGCAGGCTCTTCTGCCACACACTGCAGCTGCTGCTCCACAGTGCTCCGCGCCCCCGGGTCTTCTCCGCTCAGCCCTCTGGCTTTCCCTGCTTTGCTACCTGGGACCTCCAAGAGCTTCTGACCATCCTGGGCTGCCTGTGTTCCTTGTTGCTTCTCATTCTAGTGTTCTCAGAACAGGAATTGTTGATACCCATGTCCTCCCTTTGTTGGGCTCAGGAGAGATCTTGGTCAGCCATTCACTCTTTTCTTCCATAGACTCCATCTAGTCTGAACTCTGCTTCTTTCCAGATGAGAAAGATAAGGTTTGGAGAGGCGATGGGATTCGCCCAAAGCCACGGAGTTTGTTGGCAGCATGACCAGGATTAGAGCCCATGCTTTCTACTGTCCAGCCCATGTTGGAAATTTGGAAAAAATCTAAATTCTAGCCTTGTCCCTTTCCTTTCCCTCTTAGGAGTTAGAGCACGCATCACTCAGAAACCCGGAGTTTTGGATTAAGGGCCCTAGTGCACATTTACTTCCCTCTTGTGATGGAGAGCTCACACCTGCCCATCACTGGATAGTCCTTGCCGCATGCCCTCCTCAAGTGGTGCCAAACCTGCCTCCTCAGGACCCCAGACTCCCGTCCTGGTTCTCCCTCTGTATCTCTGACTCATCAGCCACTTCCACCCCAGAGTGGCCCTACAGAGATTGGCAGGCAGTAACCAAAGGCTTGGAGGCTACTCTCCTTCAGGTTGACTTGTGCTGTCCTTCCTGGGACTGGTCTCTGTATCCTTGGTCCATGTGGACAGGCTCTGAGTGCCAATTGTTCTCCTTCAGTGAGAAGTCAGGGGCACAGTGTAAGTCCAGGGGGATCCAGGGCAGAGTCTTCTTAGGTAAGCCAAGAAAGGAAGGTTGGCAGGGGTCATATTGGCTCTGCTAATAGCCTGGGCCCTGATCTCTGTGGACCTTGGTCTGAGGATGCCCTGCTCTGTGCTTCAGTTTCCCTCTTCATCATGGGGTCCGTCATCCTCAAGGAGAGGCTCCCTGAGAGAACTGGCAGGGGCCCGGTGGCTGAGATATATCCTCTCTTGCAGGACAGCCCAGAAGCACTGCTGTGTCTCCTACCTAAAGGAGAAGAGCTGCATGGCCGGTGTCATGGGGGCCAAGGAGGGCAACGCCTGTGGGGCCGAGGACAATGACACCTGTGGCGTCTCCCTGTATAAGGCAAGCTAGGCCCCTGATGGGAGGGCGAGGCAGCTGGACCTGCAGGTCCTTGAGGACCTGGGGGTTGGGGAGGCATGTGTCATCGCTCAGTTATCCTATTGACTAATTCTCAGATTACTTCTGGAACACCAGCGGGTGTTGGGCCCTGTGTTAGGCAAGAGAGGATGTAGCAATGGGCAGCACAGACAGTCCCTGTCCACTGGGGAGGCAGACAAAGATGGAGCTGACTAGGCTAATGCAGAATGTGTTAGGAGGGCAATCATGCTCAAGAGGAAGCACTCAAGGGTGGGGAATGTCAGGGCTGGGAAGGACCGGAGTGTTAGCTGACAGTGGCTGGGGCAGGGTCACTGAGGCGGGGACGTTTATGAAACATCCTGGCGGAAGAGGGGGCGAGCAATGTGAACGTCAGTGAAACTGTCCACGGAGGTCCTGAGGTGGGTGTGTGCTGAGCGCTAGCACATTCTGGGAGCAGCTAGGCCTGTGTGGCTGCAGTGGCATGATAAAGGGGGCATAGCTGTAGCTGATACCATAGAGGTGACAGGGTGTCCATCTTGGAAGGACTGTGGTTCCACTCGGAGTGAGAAGGAAGCCATGGAGGGATATTTTTTTCGAGATTTCTTTTCTGAGAACATGAGAGAGAGAGAGGCAGACACAGATCACTGACAAGGTCTTGCCATGCTGTGATCTCCCCCCAACCTTACAGTCAGCGGGATCTTATAGGGGCTGTCATTGAGGGCAGCTCTCGCACATGTGTGATCGGGATAGGGTAGAATCTTGCCAGACAGCAGTGGGGCAGAGAGAAGGCGGGTGCTTCAGGCAGAGGGAACAGTATGAGCCAATGCACAGGGGCAGGAGCATATGTTTTTTTAGTCCACTTTCCTGTTGATGACAAGGGAATACAATGCTGGGTACTTTCTAAGAAAAGAGATTTCTTTGCTCATGGTGTTGGAGGCCCAAGGGCCAAAGATCTATATCCAGTGAGGGATTTCTTGCCAGTGGGGACTCTCAGAATCCAGAGGTAGATAAGGTATCACTTGGTGAAAGCTATAGTGTCTGTACCCCTGTTTCAAACTCTCACTCTCTGAAACCACAAGGTTTCAATCATGGGGCCCCCACCCTGATGATTGTAATCCTAACCACTTCCCCAAGACCTCACTCCATAATACCATAGATGGATTTAGTTTCCACCCTCTTAATACCTTCACAGCACAACCCACCAAGTTCAACCCATGAATTTGGGGAGAACTCATTCAAACCACAACAGTGTTGAAATGGGTGTGCAGTCTGGTCAGTGTGGCAGCAGTAGGGACAGGCTGCCAGGAGCCCTCAGGCTGGGACATGAAGGACTGTGAATGGTGCACTGAGCACTTTGGACTTCAGGTGGAAGGTAAATGGGCCCTGGGAGGTATTTACACAGGAAGATCAGTTTGCGGGCCAGAGCTCACACAGGCCTCTGGAGGTCAGGGTGGTAGTGTAGCTACTTAAACCTTTAATTTAAAATTATTTATTTATTTTTTAATTTTCTCTTCATCATGGGGCCCATCATCCTCAAGGAGAGGCTCCCTGAGAGGACTGGCAGGGGCCCGGTGGCTGAGATATATCCTCTCTTGCAGGACAGCCCAGAAGCACTGCTGTGTCTCCTACCTAAAGGAGAAGAGCTGCATGGCCGGTGTCATGGGGGCCAAGGAGGGCAACGCCTGTGGGGCCGAGGACAATGACACCTGTGGCGTCTCCCTGTATAAGGCAAGCTAGGCCCCTGATGGGAGGGCGAGGCAGCTGGACCTGCAGGTCCTTGAGGACCTGGGGGTTGGGGAGGCATGTGTCATCGCTCAGTTATCCTATTGACTAATTCTCAGATTACTTCTGGAACACCAGCGGGTGTTGGGCCCTGTGTTAGGCAAGAGAGGATGTAGCAATGGGCAGCACAGACAGTCCCTGTCCACTGGGGAGGCAGACAAAGATGGAGCTGACTAGGCTAATGCAGAATGTGTTAGGAGGGCAATCATGCTCAAGAGGAAGCACTCAAGGGTGGGGAATGTCAGGGCTGGGAAGGACCGGAGTGTTAGCTGACAGTGGCTGGGGCAGGGTCACTGAGGCGGGGACGTTTATGAAACATCCTGGCGGAAGAGGGGGCGAGCAATGTGAACGTCAGTGAAACTGTCCACGGAGGTCCTGAGGTGGGTGTGTGCTGAGCGCTAGCACATTCCGGGAGCAGCTAGGCCTGATGAAGGGGGCTTGACGAAGGGGCTTGATGAAGGGGGCATAGCTGTAGCTGAGACCATAGAGGTGACAGGGTGTCCATCTTGGAAGGACTGTGGTTCCACTCGGAGTGAGAAGGAAGCCATGGAGGGATATTTTTTTCGAGATTTCTTTTCTGAGAACATGAGAGAGAGAGAGGCAGACACAGATCACTGACAAGGTCTTGCCATGCTGTGATCTCCCCCCAACCTTACAGTCAGCGGGATCTTATAGGGGCTGTCATTGAGGGCAGCTCTCGCACATGTGTGATCGGGATAGGGTAGAATCTTGCCAGACAGCAGTGGGGCAGAGAGAAGGCGGGTGCTTCAGGCAGAGGGAACAGTATGAGCCAATGCACAGGGGCAGGAGCATATGTTTTTTTAGTCCACTTTCCTGTTGATGACAAGGGAATACAATGCTGGGTACTTTCTAAGAAAAGAGATTTCTTTGCTCATGGTGTTGGAGGCCCAAGGGCCAAAGATCTATATCCAGTGAGGGATTTCTTGCCAGTGGGGACTCTCAGAATCCAGAGGTAGATAAGGTATCACTTGGTGAAAGCTATAGTGTCTGTACCCCTGTTTCAAACTCTCACTCTCTGAAACCACAAGGTTTCAATCATGGGGCCCCCACCCTGATGATTGTAATCCTAACCACTTCCCCAAGACCTCACTCCATAATACCATAGATGGATTTAGTTTCCACCCTCTTAATACCTTCACAGCACAACCCACCAAGTTCAACCCATGAATTTGGGGAGAACTCATTCAAACCACAACAGTGTTGAAATGGGTGTGCAGTCTGGTCAGTGTGGCAGCAGTAGGGACAGGCTGCCAGGAGCCCTCAGGCTGGGACATGAAGGACTGTGAATGGTGCACTGAGCACTTTGGACTTCAGGTGGAAGGTAAATGGGCCCTGGGAGGTATTTACACAGGAAGATCAGTTTGCGGGCCAGAGCTCACACAGGCCTCTGGAGGTCAGGGTGGTAGTGTAGCTACTTAAACCTTCAATTTAAAATTATTTATTTAATTTTTTATTTATTCATTCATTTATTTTAATTTGACCAGGAAGAGATATACAGAGAGACAGAGAAAGCAAGTCACCAGGTCCAGGACTTGAACCATGCTTGGTCATGTGGGCGTGTCCAGCACCTTAACCACCATACCACCTGCTGGCCCCCGATAGTGTGGCTACTTATAATGGAAAACTCCCTAGAATGCTGGTTTTTCTCTCATATGCTGGAGAATGGAGGCAGACAGGCCACATGAGAGGAACTGAGGCTTTGTGGTCCCCAGGGACACAGGGTTTTGCTGGCTTGTTGCTCTGGCAGCTTTAACTTCCTGCCTTGTGATCCAAGATGATAACTTGTGCCCTAGTCAAAGGCAGGAGGAAAGGGGAGAAAAGCCCTGATTCTTTTAAGTTGTTTAGTTATTAAAAACAAAATTTTGTGAGAGGGTGTATATGCTTGCCAGAGATAGACAGAAGGAGAGAGGGAGAAAGCACCACCCCCACAGGGCCTCATCATACCACAATCCCCTCTCATCCATTTCTTCATCCTGTAAGGATTTTGGATATGCACATTCATGCATTTAGCATGTTTTTCAAGCCGTTGGGGCCAGGATTCAAACCACATATTTGGCTATGTGAGATCCAACTTCCTTAACCACTTGGTCATGAGGTTGGCCCTTCAATTATTTTTGATTGTGGTAAAATACATGTAACATGAAACTGGTCGTCCTAACCATGTTTAAGTGCACAGCTCCATGGCATTAAATACGCTCACATTGTTGTGTATCCATCGCCACCATCCATCTCTAGAAGTCTTCACCCTCCCCAACGGAATCTCTGCACCCTGTACACACTGCCTCATTTCTTCTCCCATTGGCCCCTGGCAGCCACCACCTACTTTCTGTCTGTGACTGATTATTCTGGGATTTCAGACAAGTGGAGTCATGCAGTATTTATTGTTTACTAACTGGCTTATTTTACTCAACATACTGTCATCAAGGTTCATACACTTTGCAGCATATATCAGAAATTCTTTCCTTTTTAAGGCCGAATAATATTTCATTTCATTGTGTGCGGATGTAGTACAGTTGTCTATTGATAGTTTGATTCTGTGTTTTGACTATTGGGAATAGGCTGGCATGAACATGAGTTTAAGCGCCCCCCTTCCCTTTTTAGTGAGATTTTTGCTATAGGGTATGTGCACTTTTCAGAGAGACAGAAAGTGAGAAATCACCCCCCCAAGGGTGATGGCCATGCCACAATCCCTTCTCCTCCATTCTCCTCTCAGGATCTTGAGCATGCATGCACACACGCCAGGTGTGTTTTAAGCCGCCTGATCTGGGATTTGAACAGTGGTCAAGTACGTGGGAGTCCAGCAATGTAACAATTACGCCACCTGCTGGTCCTAAGA
>NW_006200502.1:54907-56246 GCF_000334495.1 Tupaia belangeri chinensis
TTAGGGTCTGAGCGTGATTCCAACAAAAGGAATAGAAGCTTGCAAGGCTTTTAAAGCCATTGGACAAAACTGGCACACTGACAATTTTATCTCATCCTATTGGCCAAAGCAAGTCAAAGTTATCACTAAGAAGTTGGGAAATAGGCTCTCTCTCTCTCTCTCTCTCTCTCTCTCTCTCTCTCTCTCTTTCTTGAGTGGTTTGTTCCTGAGCGCCTGTGTCTCTGAGAGAGAAAGAGAGAGAGGGAGACAGACAGACAGACAGATATAGTGAGAGGGAGAGAGAAATCACCCCCTGGGTCATGCTGCAATCCCTTCTCCATTCTCCTGGGATCTTGGGGATGCATGCACATGGGCCTGGCATGATTTTCAACGTACCGGGCCTGGGACTTGAACTGCTATTGGCCATGTGGGAGTCAGCGATGGTCCCTGCCCCCTCTCTTAATAAAAGCTGAAGAATCGCATTGCAAAGACAGTGGACAAAGGGAAGAGTGAGGAACTGGGGCTATTGTTGTAACCATTTTTTTTTTTAACCTTTAAGCACTGTGTATCACTACAGCATACCAAATGGATTTTCCCATCTTGAATACACTGTATATATTGGTTCATTCAAAGATATTATCATACACATTCTCATGAACAGATAATTTTCCACTTTTGTTTCTCTAAAATGTTTTGCTTCTTTATTTTTCCCATTGATTCTTCTCTCTCACCCTCCCCCATTTCCCAAGCTCCTCCCACATGGTCTCTAGAATCACTATTGTTCTCCATCTTTTATACCTTCCAACTTTTCTGTTTCTGCCATAGAATTCAGATATTTGATATATATTAGGTGAGGACATACAATGCCTCTCTTTCATAGTCTATCTTGCTTCATTTAGCAGTAAGTCTTCCATATTCATCTACCTTCTAGCAAATGTCAGGGTCTCATTGTTTTTTATTTTTTATTATCATCATAATCTTCTTTATATTACATTGGATTACATATAATTTTACGGCGTATTACATTGCTTTTTGAAAAGGGAATGCCATGCATGTCAGTCAGTACAGAGACATTAATCTCCCTGCTTCAACATTCAATATCTATTCTACATTTCCCCCAATCATGATTATTATTATTCTAATTATTTTTTAAAACAGTCAATCGTTATTTCTCATTTTGCTTGTAAAAATACTTTGCCCATCATGAAATACTTCTCAGACCAACCCAGTTGAGAATACTATACATGTCATCATCAACAGTTAATAAGCCATATCTGTTTCTCACTAATGTCCTGCCTCTCTATTGTTCACTTGCTATCTTTCTCTATCCTCTTCTCTTCACTTCCCCCATTCCACACTG
>NW_006200502.1:60800-61024 GCF_000334495.1 Tupaia belangeri chinensis
TCCATTGTATTGACTGTGGGTGATGTAGGCTTGATGATTTCCCTTGAGGGAGAGGCCTTTTGTTGGTTGCTCATATTTCTTGAGCCTCTGGGATTGTTCCTAGTCATCAGGTAAACTAAATGTTTCTTCCTAACTTATTTAAGGTATCACTGATTCTTAAAAGTTGTACAGGCTTAGAAAATTGATGATTTATCTTATAGTTGGCCTACCTGTTCCTCACCATT
>NW_006200502.1:61309-72293 GCF_000334495.1 Tupaia belangeri chinensis
CAACCTGGGGTCCAAGGAGGAAGAACGGTGGGGATGCGTGGAGATTTGGAAGGGTTGGGCCTGCAGCCTCAGTCCGCCTGGTGTCTGGAACTGCTGGCCGGCTCGATCCGGATTGCAGGTGGGGAGGGGCTCATTTTTAAAGGCTGGATAAATTTTAGGGTCTCATTTTTAAAGGCTGAATAATTTTCCATAGTATCACACTTTTTCAATTCATTTATTTGTTCATGGACATTTGGTTTGGTTCTATGTTTTAGCAATTATGAATAATGCTGCAATAAACATGGATGTGGAAGTGTTTTTTCCAACTGAGTGTATTCCTATCCTTTGTTTAGATACCCACTGGAATTGAGGTGGAATTGCTGGATCATATAGTAGTTCCATTTGTAGCTCTTGAAGGAACTTTCACAGTGGCTGTACTAATTTACATTCCCCAAAACAGTGTAGGAGAGTTACCTCTTCACTGTAGCCTTACAAGCACTTGTCATTATTGTTTTAATCTTAGCCATTCTGATGAGGGTTAGATGGTATCTTATTGTGGTTTTCATTTGTATCTCTCTTATGATAGGAGATGTTGAGTATTTTTTAATGTTTTTTAGCTGTTCATTTGTCTTTCTTAGAGAATTGTCTGTTCAGCTCATTTGCCTATCTTTTAATTGGATTATTTATTTTTTGGTAGGTAAGCTGCTTGAGACCCCTGTATATTTTGGTTATCAATCTTTTATCCAAGGGGATTTTGCAAATATAAATCTCCCATTTCAAGGATTGTTTTTTTCTGGAGCCAGCTGAGAAGAGTTCGGATCCTGTGGGGCACAGACTTTCCTGGACGTCATGGTAGGCCCCCAAAATACCTGGATCTCCCATCCGAACAAGGCAGGGATGTGCATTTGGAGGTTGGACCAAGCCAGAACAGGGCAGATAAACCAAGACAGATAGACAGGGAAGCCTTTCCTGGCTAATGCAAGGTAGAGACCAAATCTAGTCCAAAGAAATGCCACTTGCTGGGTTGTCCACTAAAGGGGCTCATTGAGTACTGGTTTGAAGGCCATGCTAGTTCCCAGAGGATCTGGTTCAAGTTAGAGTTTGGGAGGAAGACCGACTTTGGGAGACAGAGGATGGGTGGGCCTGGGCGGAGCAGGTAGACAGCGGGGCCTGGCAGGATCAGAGACAGAGATGACCATCACATTCCTTCTGTGAGGAACTGCTAGGTAACCTGCACTTTAGGGATGCAGGCAGTGAGGTGGGCCCCACTGGCTTCTAGTCCCACTGAAATGGCTATGGGCAAATCACTTTGCTCTCAGTTTGCCGTCTGTGGGAAGGAGCATTGTGAGGAACATGTTGATGAGGATAAGCTGATCCTGAATCCTGGAGGGCTTCCCAAACCATGGTGTGCTCAGAGGATCCCTAGGCCTAGATCCATTTACTGCCCTCTTGGTCCCACAGGGAGGGACCACCAGCCAACACAGTCCTGCCCACAGGCACCAGGCCAGGCCAGATTGGGCTGGAGCTTAGTGTAAATGCTCTTGATATGAAACATGTTCCTCAGACATGACCTCATGCAGCTTCTCTCTTGAAGATTTGGTGGGAGGGACTTAGGCCCCAGGCAAAGTAGAGCCTGGAGGAGCTGCAGTCCAGCTCCTAAAGCCCCCGCCAAGTGTCCTTACCACCACAGTTATACAAAGGGCTTCTCAGGGCAGCTCAGCTCCAGGATTCTTCTCCCCTACTTACCTACTTGCTACTGCAGCCCTGGGGGATAGGTGTATCTCAGAACCTGGAGGCTTAGGGAGATCTAGACCTGCCCAGGGTGACACAGCCAGAGAAAGCCTGAGAAAGAGTTTGGATTCTGATCTGATGGAATCCAGGTTTGGTGAAGTCAGGAGTCTGAATCCAGTTCAACACTTCAGTAGGAAGTAACTTATAGACCTGGCCTTGTCATATTACAGGGGTCACATAATCTCTGATGAGTTCACTCTTATTACTAGAGGACTGTTCATTTATTTACCTATCATCTATCATCCATCAGTCCATCCATCTATTCAGTCATACATTTATTAACCCATCCACTCACTTACTCACCCACACATTATCCATTCATTCACTCACTCTTCCATCCATCAGTCTATTCATCCACATACCCATTTATCTACTCACTCTTGCATCCATCTATCCATCCCTCCATCTATCCATTTATGCATCCATCCATCTCTCTACCCACTTAACATTTATCCACCCTTTCATTTATTCATTCATTTATCCATCTATTCATCCTTCCACCCACCCATCCATTTATCCATCTGTTCATCCTTCCATCCAGCCATCCATTTATCCATCTAGTCATCCACTCGTTCTTTCATTATCCATTCATCTACCCACTCATCCATCTACCCATGTATCCACTCAATTATCCATCCATTCATCCCTCCACCTACCCACCATTCATCCACTCATCCATCTACTCATTCATTCATCCATCTATTCATTCATCCACCCACACTCATCCATATTACTTTTTATCCACACTCCCATCCATCCATCCATCCATCCATCCATCCATCCACCCATCTATCCATCTATCCATCCCTCCATCCATCCATCCATCCTTGCTGTCTTCTGATGAGAACTCACACTGATTTGGGGTGGGGGTGGTCCTGTGGTCATCCACCTATTCAGACCTAGCCAATTCTATCATGAATTCCAACCCCTGCTCTAGTTTCAGAGGTGAGCTGGGAGGCCGTGTCGCTGGGCACAGAGTCTGAGCTGCCCACCAGCCTGCCTGGTGATGACCAGGATGAGTGCCTGCTTCTCCCAGGAGAGCTGTGCCAGCACCTGTGCATCAACACGGTGGGCTCCTACCCACTGCACCTGCGTTCCTGGCTTCTCTCTGCAGGATGATGGTCGCACCTGCCACCCAGGTAAAGGCTGGAGAGTGTTTCCACAGACAGGAAAATGACAAGGGCTGGTCTTGCCAGAGGAGCATGGAATTCCTGGGGTGGAAACCACAGGGTCCTTCACTTTCTTCCTCCTCACATTGGGACTGGCAGGATCCTGGGGCCTCGAACACTGGAGATTTTTGAGGCTAAGTAGTCAGAGGCTTCCCTCCTCGAGCTCCACCTGCAGGAGCTCGTCCTAACATCCTGTCCTGGTTGCAAGCTCAGGGTTGACTCAGGCCACAGAGGCTTTCATCATACCTGACTGCATCCTGGGCCTGTAGTAGTCAGAGCCCAGGAGGTCTACCACAGCTCCTGGCTCAGAAAGGCTTTCTCCTAGTCTGCTGTCCTAGGACTGATTTGTTTTTAATGCAGACAGACTTTCTCCTTGTCCTCTCCTTCCTTGCCTCTTTCCCATCATCTTTCTCTGCCCTGAATAGCTGTGAGATGGGTCTTCCCAAGGTGTGTCTGTACCTGTGAAATGGGGTGGGGAGGAGCTAAAGGAGGTGATCTGTCAGTGCCTGATATGCTGCCTGGGCATGAAGGCTGGTGCCTGTTGAGTGCTGGAGGACCGGCTGAAGACATGAGACCACCTTCCTATGACAGATGGGAGCCCTTCACAGCCAGAGGCCACATAGGAGTCTGCACTGAGCCCAGAATCTGCCCAAGTGGCTGCCAACAGCATTCCACTGCCAGTGCTGCAGCCCAACACCTGCAAAGGTGAGCAGAGGGAGGTGTTCCTGCAGAGCCCAGCCTTAGCCCCCCCGGGCTGCTTGTAAGTGGTGAGCTGTCTGGTGTGGTCTTATGTGAGTGGTGAGCCATCTGGTGTGGGCACGTGTTAGTGGCGAGCCGTCTGGTGTGGGGCACGTGTGAGTGGTGAGCTGTCTGGTGTGGGGTACGTGTGAGTGGTGAGCTGTCTGATGTGGGGCATGTGTGAGTGGTGAGCTGTCTGGTGTGGGCATGTGTGAGTGGTGAGCTGTCTGGTGTGGGCATGTGTGAGTGGTGAGCTGTCTGGTGTGGGCATGTGTGAGTGGTGAGCTGTCTGGTGTGGGCATGTGTGAGTGGTGAGCTGTCTGGTGTGGGGCACGTGTGAGTGGCGAGCTGTCTGGCGTGGGGCACGTGTGAGTGGTGAGCTCTCTGGTGGGCATGCACAAGAGGGTGCTTTGGGGCTTGGTGGGACTCACTTGTCTGGAGTCGAGTGAGGACGTAAGATCAAGACTTGCCTGGAGCAGGGCATTCTGGGGCCTGTGCCATGACCTCTAGGCAAGCCCATTAACTGTGTTTCATCTTGTTTCTGTAAAATTGAGATAAAAGCCTTGCTTGATGAATAAGCATGGCTATGTTCAGTAATGACTAGAAAATTATTTTCCTTGTATTTTCCCCTTACCTTTCTGCATCTTTCTCTTCTTCCTTTCTCTTCTCTGTCTTCTTATCACTGTCATTACTTGAGGGATGGTTTGGGATCTGAGTGGTGGTAGGTGGAGGCCCAGCATTGCCCTGACACCCACTAAGCAGACTTAACAGGCCAACCTGGGAAGAGGACCAGGACCAGGGTGCCTTGTCTCCCAGTTCCTTCACCTCCCTGGGCCTCCACTTCTACCTTGGAGGCAGAGGTCAGAGTCGGGTGGAAGAGCCAGGGTGGGCCAGGCCACAGTTGGGTAGTCTGTGACTTCTCATGGTCTCTTCTAGACAATGGGCCCTACAAGCAGGTGTGCAACATCATCCGAGGCTCGGCCATGTGCTCCTGCTTCCCTGGCTATGCCATTATGGCCGATGGCGTGTCCTGTGAAGGTGAGTACCTGGGGGCTCCCAGAGGGGGGCAGCAGGCTCTAACAGCTGCTGTGCTCATGAAGGACCAGGTTTGGCTGTGGTGACAAACAGTCCCCTACAAAGCACCCTCAGCAGTCCCTCTCTCATCCCTGTGCACTGTGTCCCTGTGCCCAGGGTTCACCCCTAGTGCTTGTTGCCTCAGAAGGCCCTGAGGCCCTGGCTCCTTCCGTGTTGTTGCATTGCCATAGAATTCACATTTCTTTTTCTTTTCATTTTTGCCGGAGAGTACATGCACTTGCCAGAGAGAGAGAGAGAGAGAGGATACCTCTCATGGGGAATGGTCATGCCCCAATCCCTGCTCCTCCATTTCTCCCTCCTCTCGAATACACATGCATCTGGCTTATCTTGTAAGATGCCAGACACAGGTGGCCCTGTGGGATCCAGTCGCCTTAGCCACCTGATGCCACAGGCTGGCCCAGGAACTCATATTTCTAACATGGTCCCCAGTGGTGGTAGTGCTGCAGGTCCATGGGCCACACATAAACTTGCCCTACCTTGAGGGCTACCCCAGTCTATGCGGCCGAAGCTGCTGTGTGAGCACCATGTCTGCCTCCATGGATAAGAGGATGGGAAATCGAGAAGCAATGCCCGGTTGACTGAAGTGTAGCACCTGCTCTGGACTGTATCACTCATCCTTCCACTTGCTACAGTGGGGAATGGGAAGGAGACTGGGGGTAGGAGGTGCTGGCTGGAGTCTTACTGAAATGAAGGGGGTGATAGATACCAGTGACCAGTAGCTGCCCCTGCTCTTCACAAAGGCGTTGAGAGGGCCCACAAAGCACATCCCTTTCACTCCAGCAACCCGAGGTCTGGGTGTTGTCTTGGTGGCGTCAGTGGGCCAGGAGCTTCCCCTTGAAATAGTGCAGCATTGGATCCAGTACTGCTGGGTTAGTTCCATCAGCCTTAAGAACCAACCCAACAGGTCTTGGACTTGCCTGAAGATGGACAGGCATGGAGCACGTGGAGCACCGAGGGAAGGAGTCGGTTCAGTTTCACGTGCAGGAGACATGATGCTGGTGGGTGTCTGGGGAGAAGTGAGTCAAGTCTGTCTGGAAGGAGGAGAGTAGCCACCCCTCCCAGAAGCTGAAATTCCAAGTAGTACCCATTAGCTTGGACTGCTCTGTGTGGACAAAATCCATCCTATGTGCCCAGAGAGGGCAGCAGACTTGCCCAGGACACACAGCATGATGGTACCCTGCCAGCCTTTTTCTTCTAAGGTGAGATCTGGTCTTAGGCCCAGCTGGGGCTATGTGGTTTAGACCGGAGTGTCCCTGTCCTAGGTCAGGCCTCCTTTGGGCACAGTTCTGGTGAGGCACCTGGGAGCAGGTGCCACTTGCTGGCCATGCAGCCTGGCATGTCTGTGAACCTGGAGGCCGCTTGTCTTCCTCCTGGAGGGCCCCGGGCAGAATTAGCTGTGGGGTCCAGGTCAGAGTTTGCAAACACGTTCAGAGTGCATCCTGCCCCGTGGAGGAGTCGGGCTCAACTCTGCTGTGTTTAAACAGTCAAATGAGCTTCCAATCGTGACAAGCTCAAGAGTTTTTGAGACATTTCCAGGTTTTGAGCTTTTCTTGGCACTTTGTAAAATCTCCCTGTGAGGGGCCCATGTCCTGTCCTGTTTTGGACAGAGCACAGGCCTGGGGGTGCCTGGAGCGCGTCTCTGCTCCTCCTGGGCCCTGCATGTACAGCCTCCTCTGGAGCAGTTCCTTTGGCTGCCCATGTACAGGGCATGGATAGAGCGCCCACTGGCCCACTGGCCCTGCCCCACTGTGCGACTGCCCCACTGCGCGACTGTGGGCCTGCTGTCTGCCCTCTCACTGTCTCACTGCCACCTGTCCCGACTGGGGCAGTAGGACCCAATCTGACATCTTTGGGCTCTACAGATTGGGACTTGGGCCCAAGGTCCAGCCGTGCCATAGACCCTGGGCTAGCCCCTGCTCTGCTCCAGGTTTCAGCAGTCCCCTGTGTCACTGGGTGCTTTGTGGCAGGCCATGCCCCTCTAATGGCCCTTCTGTTTTTCCTTCCATGGCTGCCACTAGACCAAGATGAGTGCCAAACGGGCCCTCACGATTGTAGCCAGAGACAGTTCTGTGTGAACACCCTGGGATCCTTCTACTGTGTCAACCACACAGTGCTCTGTGCCGAGGGCTTTATCCTCAACGCGCACAGGAAGTGCGTGGGTAAGCCAGGGCCCCTGCCTGCCGCCACCTTCGCGGCATTCTGCTCGCTCCATGCCAAGCAGCCACCCTGCGACCACATCCCCAAGGGCCTTGCATGTGCCTCTCAGCACAGCCGGCATCCCCACGCTCCGCGTCATGCCCTCTCATCCTGGTGTCCTGTCCCGCGTGTCCACCAGCTCCCCCAGAAAAGGTAGCTAGCTGAGTCACAGACCCCACGTGGGCCTCAGGAAAATGAGGAAGTCGGATGTGCAGGTGGCAGGATAGTGTGTGGGGTCTGCAGCAGCGCCCCTAGTGGCTCTGTGACAGTAGACAAGTCACTTGCCGTCTATCAGCTGCTGTTTCCTCATCTGTGAAAGGGGGCTTCGATCCTCCTTTGATGGTCACATGACATGTGTCCAGTGTAGCCCAGAGCCTGGGGCATGTGAAAATGTTGCCTTCACTGCGGAGGTTGTCCTCAGATGCACCCAGAACCCCCCCCACACACACAGCTGAGTACACAGTCCATGGGGCTCACTCCTGGCTTTGCACTCCAGCTCAGCCCTCGTTGGCTGTGTGCCTCTGAGGAGCAGAACTCTTCTCTGAGCCTCTGTTTCCAACCAGAATATCAGTGCTTCCCTCCTGTCCCTCTGTGCCTGTGTGGGCCAGGACCTGAGGTTCAGGGGGTGCTCCCACGTGTCTTCGCAGAGGAGACGTAAGCCCTTTTCCTCTTACAGCTCGTAGACAAAGACCCAGAGTAGCCGAGACTTAGGGCAGACCCTGGTAAATGCTGCAGCAAAGATGCACATGGGAAAGCAGGCCATTCCAGCTGATGGCATCTGGGTGGGCCTCTTGGAGAAGGCAGCACTCGCACCCATCTCCCAGGATGGATAGTAGGACTCGGAACAGGAAGGGCCTGCAGGGCAGAGGGACAGCTTGAACAAGGGTGTGGCAGTAGGGACAGCACACTGTGTGTCCCAGGTATGTGACCAGAGCCCCGTCTGTTTTCTCTGTGCTTGGGGACCATATCCTGGATGTGTGTCCTTCCCCACCCTCTGCCGCTGGGCAGATGGGCCATGGTGCTGTGCGGAGCGGCTGCTGCAGATCCGTCTGCCCGGATCCAGCTGTTGGCACCGTGCGTCCTCCCGAACTTGCTTACCAGCGGGCTGGGCAGCTCTTCCTGCCTGGGTCGGGTCTGAATGTGTGTGTCTGGGGAGATGGGCCCCCTCCAGGATGCCCTTCACTCTCAGTGTGCCTGCGTTACAGACTCCCCTCCTTGTCCTTGCCTGGAGGGGAAGGCCTTGTGCTGAAAGGGGCTCCAGGGCAGCTGGAAATGGGTTCTGGGAATGGAAGTTCCATTACATTCAGCAAAATTTATGAGCTCACATGGTCGTTCTCGTATTTCATACCCTCTTTGCTCATCCTGTCCAAACTTATGAGGGCCTCTTCTTTGTCTTTCTGTCCCACACACTCACGTGTTCGTTCCGCCGTCTATGAGTACCTCGCACTCATCCTCCGTCAGGCTCATGTGCGCAGTGTCTGCGGCTGCTTCTGTGGTTCATTTGTCTGTATCAGCCCAGGCAGGTGAGACCGGAGGCCCGAGCGAGGACAGCGAGTGCGGCCTCTGCAGCCAGGTCGCCTGGGCCCAAATCCTGGCTCTGCCCCTTCTCACCTGAGACATTAACAAGTCCGTTACCCTCTGGGAGCCTCAGGGTCTTCATCTGTGAAGAAGCTAATGTCCCTCAAAGGCCACTGTGGAGGTTCATGAGTGAGTCAGTGTGAGGGTGCGTTGGTGCTCCAGCATGTCGCACTATGGGTGCCTGCAGAGGTACCCCCTCACTGCAGGTGTGTGCACTGAAGTGGGTAGTGTTGCGTGGCCTCTGCCAGGGACTCCCTTATTTACCATTTGCCTTTTTTTTTGGAGAGGTTTTTCCTATAGGGTGTGTGCACTCACCAGACAGACAGAAGCAAAGAGACAGAAAGCGAGAAATCACCCCTCCAGAGGGGATGGCCACGCTGCAATCCTTTCTCCTCCATTCTCCTCTTGGGATCGTGGGCACGCATGCACACGTGACCGGCATGTTTAAGCCACCAGGTCCGGGACTCGAACCGCGGTCGACTACATGGGAGTCCAGCGACATAACCATTATGCTAACTGCTGGTTCCCACCATTTGCCTTTTATGCCCTGCATTTGGTGAACTGTCTTGGCCCCCAGGGAAAGTGCTTCTGGTAGGCTGGGCTGAAGGCGACTGGAGCAGAGTGGCCCCGGCTCTGGGGCCCAGCCAGCAGCAGTGGTTATCCTGTGGGAAAGGTGCAGCCCTGGGCAGGTGTCTGGTTCTCCTCCTGCTCCCGCCATGTGCTGCTGTGTGACCGGTCCAGTCCTGTCACTTCCTGGAGTGAAGTGGGACTGCTCGTCCCTGCGTGGCAGGATGAAAGAATGGCTCTGCTCCTGCCTGCTGGCTGCTGTTTATAACTGTGATTTCTCCTAGGCAGTGCCAGGCTCCCAGGCCCGGTGTCTCAGGGCCCTAGGCCCATGCTGCCTTCTCTTAATTCTTTTTTTTTTTTAAGAGATTTTTGCTATAGGGCATGTATACTCTCCAGAGGGACAGCGAGAGACACAGACAGAGAGAGAAATCACCCCCAGGAGAGATGACCATGCCTCAAACACCTCAATCCCTTCTCCTCCATTCTTCTCTTAGGATCTTGGGCATGCACGCACATGCACCCAGCGTGAGTTTAAGCCACTGGGTCCAGGACTTGAACCGCGGTCGACTACGTGGGAGTCCAGCGACATAGCCATTATGCTAACTGCTGGTCCCAGTGCTTGTGGTTTCAGAGTTGGTCTCTGTAGTTCTCCCCTGGCCCCCTGTTGCTCTTTCTTCTCTCCCCATGGGCTCATCCCTGGCACCTCTAGGAGTCAGTCCCTGTCCTCTTCTCTGTGCCCTCTGCACCTGGCCCTCCCCGTTTCCTTCCTTGGCTCTATGTGTGCACAGCTCACATAACCACCTCTGTGTCACCTTCATCCATGTGTCTGTCCGTCATGTCTCCTCCCTCGGTCTGCTCCACAGGGCCAGGGATCTCCGTCTGTCCTGGTCGCTCATGTATGCTCTGTGCAAAGAACGGTGCTTGTGCTCAGCAGTGGCTGCTCAATAAATCTTTGTTGAATGAAGGGATGCGTGGGTAGGAGGACACCGGCGTGTCTGCTCTCTGGATGGTGAGCACCCGGAGGACGGGACCTGGTGCTCCCTCCCTCGAAGTGGCCCGAGGTCCCTGAGCTGTTCTCAGTACTGCCCTGGGACCATCCTGCAACCTCTGATGGCCCCGCTCTCCCTGCAGACATCAATGTGTGTGTGACGGACCTGCACACGTGCAGCCGGGGTGAGCACTGTGGAACACACTGGGCTCCTTCCACTGCTACAAGGCACTGACCTGCGAGCCGAGCTACGCCCTCAAGGATGGCGAGTGCACAGGTGAGAGGGCTAGCGGGCCGGCCCCACCGTTGCCCTTCCAGCAAGTTTCCATCCCTTAGGGGTGCTGCAGGAGGGGCTGTCTGGGGAAGGGTCTGCAGCTGGTGGGAGAGGCCAGGGTCTGCTCCCACTGGGTACCATCTGCTGGTGTGTTGCTGCTGGCGATTTCCCTTGCTGGGCTTGGTTCTCAGTCCTGGGGTGGAGCCCCACAGAAGGATCACGCCTGTCTTTTTCATCAGAAAATTCTAGCCTTCTAAAGAATTTTCTTCAAGTTTATTTATCTCTTTCTTGAACGGGAGGGACAGAGAGACAGCAAGAGGCAGAGACCGCACCTCTAATAGGGTCTGCATGCTGTGATCTGCCCCTAGTCTCAGCCAGTCCTGGGCCCTGGGCACAGGGTCCCAGTGCACTTAGTGAGGCCTCCAGGCGTGAACTGGAACCACCTGTACGGGTCACCCCACAGAGCATCGCATTTCCACGTGGGCCCCCACTGGGGGGTGGTGGGGAGGAGGGGGCGGTTCTTTTCCTCTTCCTTCCTTCCTCCTTCCTTCTTCCTTCCTTCCTTCCTTCCTTCCTTCCTTCCTTCCTTCCTTCCTTCCTTTCTCTTTC
>NW_006200502.1:72493-79541 GCF_000334495.1 Tupaia belangeri chinensis
TCTTTCTTTCTTTCTTTCTTTCTTTTTCTTTCTTTCTTTCTTTCTTTCTTTTTCTTTCTTTCTTTCTTTCTTTCTTTTTCTTTCTTTCTTTCTTTCTTTCTTTTTCTCACTTTCTTTCTTCTTTTTCTTTCTCCTTCCTTCCTTCCATCCATCCATCCATCCCTCCTTCCTTCTCCCTCTCTTTCTTTTTTGCCAGAAGGTGCGTGCACTCACCAGAGGAAAACAGAAAGCATCCTCCAGTGGGTGTGGCCACAGCGCACCACGGCCTCCTCCGTTTCTCCACCTGCCAGGATTTGGGGCACATGTTCAGCACATTTTTCAAGGGCCCAGGGCCAGGGCTGGGGTTAGCACTGCAGGTGGCCAAGTGGAATCTGGTTCCATAGGCCCGTGTTTAACCGCAACGCTACTGGGCCAGCCCCAAGGGGGGAGTGGTAATTTTTTTTAATTGGGTAAAAGGTCTCTATGACATTCCACCATTATATCTTCCATGTTTAAAATCTGCATTTGATCACTGCACACCTTTGCCGTACAGCCTGGCTTTTCCCAGCATGCGTACAGTGAGTATCAGCCATCAGAGATACTGCTGTTTACTTAGGAGGGTGAATTTTTATTGAATCTCTTCAGCAGATATTTGTGGAGATTCCTTTATAAGCCTGGCAAGGTTCTGTGCACCAGGGTTACACTGTGGGGTGCGGTGGCCCTTCTCTGACCTCGGGTGGGAAAGACGGGAAGGAAGGTGTCTTGGCATTTTCAAAACCCAAGAAAAGAGAGCAAGGGTTGGCGTCTTTGTGCTGCCAGTGCCACCTCCCCAGACACGTCCCCACGTGACCTTCCATTCCTGTCTGCCCCAGCCAGTGTGGGCCAAGGGGCAAGAGTGCAGGCTCGGGAGCCAGACTACCTGGGTTCTGATCTCAGCCCAGCACTCTCGAGCTGTGCAGACTTGGAGCCTCAGTTCTCCCTTTGTAAGACGGAGCTAGTCACAGCCCCACAGGGTTGCTGGGAGTGCTTGGGACATCTCAGAGTGCTTGGGACAGTGCCAGGGAACACGGAGAAGCCCCGTGAGCCCGATTAGATTGCTACTGTGGGAACACAGGCCACGCCGGCCGAACAACCACATCAGCTTCGTGGGATGCAACCCTCTGTGACTGTCACGGTCATGGCAGTCCCCCTGACTCCCACCCTCTGTGTGGCAAACGTGGATGAGTGTGCACTGGGCACGCACAACTGCCAGGCGGGCTCCTCATGCCAGAACACCAAGGGCTCCTTCTACTGCCAGGCTCGGCAGCGCTGCATGGACGGCTTCCTGCAGGACCCCGAGGGCAACTGCGTGAGTGAGCGGGACACAGGAGCATGGCCACCTAGTCGTGGGGCTCTTCTGTGGGGGGCTCTGAGGGCTTTAGAGAAGGTAAGCCTGGCTCTGTCCCTACTTGTGAGTGGGCATATCAAGGTGTACAATGTTAGCTGCTCTACCTGAGCTGTCTGACCCCAGCAGAGGGGGTTCTCTCATGGCCTCAATTTACCCACCTGTGGGTTGGACTGGAAGAAAACATATCAAATTTCTTTTTGGAGAGGTTTTTGTTATAGGGCATGTGTGCTTGCCCGAAATACAGAACGAGACAGAGACAGAAAGTGAGAAATCACCCCCCAGGGGGGATGGCCATGCCGCAATCCCTTCTCCATTCTCCTCTAGGGATCCTGAGTACGCACGCACACGTGCCCATTGTGAGTTTAAGCCACCGGGTCTGGGACGCGAACCGCAGTCAGCTACATGGGAGTTCAGCGACATAGCCGTTACGCTAACTGCTGGTCTCCTCCCAGCTTGAGTTTCAAGCCACTGTGTCTGGGACTTGAACCGCTGTTGGCCATGTGGGAGTCCAGTGGTGTAACCGCTATGCCATCTGCTGACCTCTCATGGCATTATCTTTTACGAGCGAATGCTGGGCATGCTGGGACATCCTGAGGCTTTAGCCATGGGTCAGACAGTGGCCTACAAAGACCGGCCTGATCCGACGTCTCCACCTCCCACTCCCTTCTCGCTCATCCATCCTAGCCTCCTCACTGTTCCTTGAATGAACTACAGCATACTCCTCCTTAGGGCTTTTGCATATACTGCACTTGCCACCTGGAATGCCCCCTGAGAAGCCCAGATGGCTCTGTCCCCCCTCGTGATGTCTCTCCTCCTCATTTTAAAACCACGGCCCACCCAAACATACTTATCATCCCCTTCCTCTGCTTGATTTTGATATTTTCCCATGATGCTCAGCATGTTTTCACATACTAATTATTTTGCTTGTTTTTTGATTGATTGCTTTTGCTATAGGGTGTGTGTGCTCACTGAAGAGACACAGAGAGAGGGAAAGGGAGAAATCATCTCCAGGGGAGATGGCCATGCCTCAGTCCCCTTCCCTCCATTTTCCTCTTGGGATTTTGGGCATGCATGCATACATGCCCGGTGGGATTTTTTTTTTTTTTTTTTTGCTATAGGGTGTGTGCGCTTGCCAGACAGACAGAGAGAGACATAGAGACAGAAAGCGAGAAATCCCCCCTCAGGGGGGATGGTCACGCTGCAAGCTCTTCTCCTCCATTCTCCTCTTGGGATCTTGAGCACGCACGCACATGCGCCTGGCGTGAGTTTTAAGCCACCGGGTCCGGGACACGATCCACGGTCGACTACGTGGGAGTCCAGCGACATAGCTATTACGCTAACTGCTGGTTCCCTGCCCGGTGTGATCTTTTAAGCTGCCAGATCCAGGACTCAAACCACAGTTGACCATGTGGGAATCCAGTGCCCTAACCACCATGCCACCTGCTGGCCCCTTTGCCTGTTTTTACAAGTGCCTCCTCTCCCTTCCCTCCTCCAACACACACATGCATGTGGGCTCCATGACATGGAGATTTTGGTTTTCCTGTAACCCCAGGTCCAGCACAGGGGCTCAGCAGTTCTTTGGTGGCTGAATGAAAGACAAGTCCCCAACTTCAAGAATCTCAGAGCCCAGGAGATATTTCATCTAAGCCCTTAAGTGATTCCTCATTCGCTCACTCACACACTCACCATCAAACCCTCTCACACATACCAGCGAGTCCCCAGCCCCAAGCAATGCCAGTCTCTCTGCGGTGTGGTCCCTTTAGGACCAAGGAGGGTAGGTGAGGCCCTAGCCCTCCGGGAGGCCCCTTGGTGGTGCCTAGGTGACACTGGTGAGAACTGGCTATATCAGTGCTGTGGGACCTCACAGGACAGCGTGTACCTCCTGGAAGGGGATCTGAGCCTGACCTGCAGCTGTGTCCTCCAGTCAGCAGGCCTTAGCCTCACCCCTGCCTTAGTTTCATGCCCTGGGGCCCCTGCCCTTTTCTGGACCTCCAGTTCCCTCTCTCGAGCAGGCTGTAGGTAACTGGGGGCCCAGCCCATGGTCCAGCAGCCGTGACTCTGGTCGGTGTTCCCACAGATGTGAACGAGTGCGAGGCCCAGCGCTGCAGCCAAGAGTGTGCCAACATCTACGGCTCCTACCAGTGCTACTGCCGGCAGGGCTACCAGCTGGCCGAGGATGGGCACACCCGCACAGGTGAGTGCTCTCCTCTGCCCAGGGTCCCCTCCCAGGGAGGCACTCCCACCCTATGTGCCAGGGTCACACAGAAGCCTTACGATCAGATCCGTTTAAGTCCTAGCCCTGCGGTTTCCTGGCTATGTGACCTTGGGCAGACTGCCTCTCTACTCTGACCTGAGGCTCCTACTCCGTAAATAGGGATAATAACCCTGAGCACAGAGGGATAAAGGATTTAATTAAACACTTTAGTGAGAGTGTCCAGGCCCATGACCAGCCCTGACTGGTCCTTAGCTGGTGGCACAGCTGCGGCGCGGCCCCAGGGAGTAAGCACAATTCTGCTCTATGGCCTCGGGCAAATCTCTACGCTCTGAGCCCACTTGTGCTCAATTGTAAAATGGACCCCTAAGCTCCGAGGCCATGACAGGGACCAGCCATCGGTGACTGGTACCTGTGAGTAGACGGGATTCACCAGGGGCCCAACCTTTCTCCGGCAGACATCGATGAATGTGCTCAGGGCACCGGCATCCTCTGCACCTTCCGCTGTCTCAACATGCCAGGGAGCTACCAGTGTGCATGCCCAGAGAAAGGCTACGCCATGACTGCCAACGGGAGGTCCTGCAAGGGTGAGCAAGGGCCGGCTGCCAGGGCTGCAGGTGGCTCCGAGCTGGCACGCAACACCTCACGTGGCCTACTGTGCACCGGGAGCGCTAACGCCAAGCTCGTAAGCACAGAGCAGACAGTGCCTCACCGGTGACCACATTAGCCAGTGTCTTTCCTGGGATAAGGATGGTGACAGACTTTCTATTGTTCAGCCCAGCTTAGAATCTTCTAGGCTTGGGCTCCACTCTGGACCCTGCCCTGGGAGCAAGATGGGGATACCATTGGGTAGTTCTAAAGGGTCAGGAGGCCTGACCGGTGAGGATACTGGAAAAGAGCAGCCTTGGGAGTCTCGGCCACTATCGCCAAGTCTCTGTGGGCATAGGGAGGGCAGAAGGGCCTATGGACCTGGGGGTAGGGTGTGACCTGCCATGGGAGGGAAGGGGATCATGGGAGACTTATCCCAGCCCAATGAAGAGAGCCATTCTCCTAGCCAGAGCTGTGCAGAGCTGGAAAGGACTGTGCAGAGTGTAGGACTCCCCATTGCCAGGGACATGCAATGGGGCAGGGCGGCCACTTGTCACATTTGGAATTGAGGTGACTATGTGCCTGACTGGGGCCAGGTTCTGTAATATTCGATGTTTACTCTAAGCTGGATAGTTAGGATTGGAAGTTCAGTGCTACTGACCATCAAATTCGGGGCCTGGAAGGCAGCAGGGGAAACAGGCTGGGCGGCATGCAGGAAGGGCACTGACATCCCCCAGGAAAACCAACCATGGGGCACCCGAGCACCTAGAATTGGGCCACCTGCCTTCCTCCTGGTCTCAGAGGCTGGGTCCCCCGGTGGTGGAGCTGAGAGCTAGTGTTGCCTGAGCTGCAGCCTTGGGGTGGGATCAGGGCCCTGATCCGGTCTTGGACAGCTGCATGGTCTGAAGGGCAGGTCCTGGTATTGAGAAGGAGCAGGAGTGAGTGCCCATGAGGGCACAGTTAAACCAGCATTGTGTGCATGGGAGGTTGCACCTGTGAACACCTCCTGCGATCAGGCTGGTAAGTCTCGGCCAGCTCTTTGTGTTTTCATTAATATGAGATAGAACGGGGCAAGACAGGGAAGGTGCCAGCACGGAGGTCAGAGTGCACTGTGCGCCTAAGTATCTTTTGGCCTTTATATATACCCTAGGTTGGTGTAAGAAAATAATGCTAATAAATTAAGTTGCAGGCCTTGTGTGAGACCATGAGTCAGAGCCCTGCGGGGCTCACAGGAGCCAGCCTGGGTCTCTAGCTGCCAAACCCATTCGTGTGGACTCTGTAAAAGAAGGATTTTACCCACTCTAACTCAGCTGGACAGGAAATGTGTTTTCTTTATGTTTCTAGAATGTGAGTTCCCATTTGACACTCTGGTAGAACAGAGTGGCCACTTCCAGGGGGCTCCACCAGATACTGCAGTGACATTTGTCCTCGGAAGTGCTGTGGGTTGAAAAGCTTTCCACATTCAGGACAGCCTCCTGGCCCATCATCCCCTAGCCCAGGCCAAGTGCTGGGGTCTCAGGGACACCTGGCCATCTGCACGTGATGGTGCTGGCCACTAGAGGAGGCTCCCCGGGGCCCCGCACACACTGCTCCCTGCTGGCTGTGGGACCAGCTGTCCATCGGCTTCTCTCCTGCCCAGGCCTCCTCCTACTCCATCGTTCATTGCACCTTCCCTCACAGCCCACCTTGAGAGGCACAACCATCAAGGCACAGCCCCACTCTCTCCAGTCTTGGCCCTTCTTACTACACCACCATGGGAGATGAGGGCAGAGTGGGGATGCCAGTTCCCTGAGGGATGTCCACTTCCCAAGGCTGCCATATGCCTGGGTCTGTGGCCACTGACCTCCAAAGCCCAGAGGCTGTTCCCTGTGTGCCCTCCTCCTGTTATGACTTGGGCCAGGCATGGAGGTCTCAGCATGACGGGTGGACATGCAGCTGGCCGTGTGGGAAGAGAACACTCTGGCTAGTATCTCCATTAACATCCTGCACCTCTTCAGTGGTTGAAAACAAAAAAAAGAGAAAAATGTGAAGGAATTTAGACCCTGCCATCTCTCCAGGAGTACACACTTCCTGAAGGTAGACTAGTGTCCATGCCATGTGACAACACTTGGAGCAGTGCCCATGAGATCTGAACCAGGAGGCGCGTGCTGCTAAGATCTGGATGTGTTGGGTCACTGGGAACGTCATGACATGCTTTCTATGAAAAAATGTGTCATGATGTTCCCAAAGACCCCGTTTTTCCTTCCAGTCTTTCCTTATGTAAATGTATATACACCCACACAAGAGGTGGTGGTGGTGCTGATGAGGTCTTCAAAAAGTTCATGGAAATGCATATTATGAAAACTATGCTTGGATTTAAAATACCTTTTTGCACCAAAATAAACGTGTACTTTCCATTTTCCAGACTTTTGAAAGTCCTTTAATATCCATGTATATACACATGCACACATAATATTAGGATCATACTGAAAATAGTCTTTTTAAAATTTCTCATTTTTAATTTTTTTCATTAATTTATTTTCTGAAACTTTAAAAAAATTAATTAATTAATTTACATTCTTTCCCTGAGCATCATCACAGCATACAAAATGTGATTCCCATCCAGAATTTACTGCCTAGTGGCTTAATCATGCATATTATTGTCAATCATAATATTAGGATCATACTGAAAATAGTCTTTTTAAAATTTCTCATTTTTAATTTTTTTCATTAATTTATTTTCTGAAACTTTAAAAAAATTAATTAATTAATTTACATTCTTTCCCTGAGCATCATCACAGCATACAAAATGTGATTCCCATCCAGAATTTACTGCCTAGTGGCTTAATCATGCATATTATTGTCAATAATTTTCCATTTCTAGTTTCATATATATATATATA
>NW_006200502.1:79567-87191 GCF_000334495.1 Tupaia belangeri chinensis
GACATAGCCATTACGCTAACTGCTGGTTCCCACAAAATTTCTTAAATAACTACTTTCAATTGCAAGTTCAGGTGATATATACATATCTGTGAATACATGTCTGACTTTAGGTGTGAAACTCTGAGTGGAATGATTATACTATAAGGTAGCACCTAGCTGATGCTATGTGGCTTACTACAATCATTAAACAGGTATTTTTAAATATATTTTTTAATTTTAAGAAAAGGAGTTTTAGCTTTAATAAATCAAAGAAATTCTAAGGAATTTGCTTAAAACTTAAAGCCAGGAAACAGGTTAGAATTCTGTCAAATGGTAGGTCCTTGAACCTATCTGCAGCTCAAGACAGGAAAAAAATCCTTAAAACTAGAAAACAAAGCCTAGAAGAAAATCATCAAAAATTTTAGCCAAAAGTCAAAAAATGCTATTTCACCAGTTCAGTCTCATGTACTTAATCTATCTTCTGTTGTGGTTCAATTTTCCTGATTAAATTCTGGGATATAATATTCAACTCCAGACATCCCTACAATTAAGTTGGCCCTTTCCTTAGTTTTTGAACTCTTATTTCTGTGTGTCTGTATTTAACTTTCCTGACATAGCACTCCCTTGAGAACTTCTTGGAGATCTGGTCTGGTGTTGCTAAATTCTTTCAGGTTTTGTTTATCTGAGAAAGTTCTTGTCTTTTCTTTCCATATGAAGGATAATCTTACTGGGTATAGTATTCTTGATTGAAATTCTTTTTCACTTAACGCCTTGAATATATTTTCCCATTCTGTCCTTGCTTGCATTGTTTCTGATGAGCAGTCCGATGTTAGCCTGATTGGTGAGTCTCTTCACCTTCTGGGATACCAATTATCCAGATGTTTGGAAGTTTAATGGTATTTAGTATTTCTTGTATATTATTCTCATTTTGGGGGCAATTTTCTCAGTCTTCATGGTGGATTTGTCTAGGCCAGCGATTCTATCTTCTACATCTGAGATTCAGTTTTCTGTATGATCTAGTCTGCTTTTAATACTTTCAAGGGAGATTTTGGCTTCCTGTATTATAGCCTTCATCTCTAATAGGTCTACCTGATTCTTTTTTACAGTGTATATTTCTTCTTTAAGATCTTGCAAGAATTTCCTCACCTCCTGGAACTCATTGGCTCCTTCTACTTCTTCTGCAGTTCATTGTCTCTCTTCTCTTCCATCTCTGTTAGCTTTGTCACTACGAATATTCTAAATTTTTTATCAGACATTTCCATGAGTTTCATTGTACTGTCTGAGGATGCAGAGGAGTTATTCTTTTCCCTTGGATCAGATGTATTTTCTTGCTTTCCCATATTTCTTGTGACCCTGTGGTGATGCTTTCTTCCTAATTTTTGAAGTTCAATCTGAGCGTTCAGAGGCATGCAGGAGGAGCTGATCTGCAATCTCTCTTCTGTTACATTTTTACTCTTTGTGGATCAGATTCAGTGGGAATAGGTGAATATTCTGACTCTAATCATATTCAGATGTTTGGATCCTTTTCACTTGGACCTGTCTAGACACTTAGTGTGCAGGAGCTGAGAAGCCAATGAATGAAGATAAAGAAAAAAGGAAAAGAATTAGAGAAGAGGAAAGAAGAAGAAAAAATAAAATGAAAAAGGAGAAAGGGGTAAAATAGATAATGAAAAAGCATTAGATTTTAAAAAGCAAGAAATGAAAACTGTGGTGTGCATCAAGATTTCACAGCTCAAGTTCAGTATCCATCTTAGGATGGGCCTGGCCTGGGTTTGTGCCTTTCCTAAATGAAATGTGGAAAGACAGTAATTCACACAATAAAAGGAGAGCTCGAGAGCCCAGAGAATACTTTACCTTAAAAAAAAATTGAAAGTCACAGGGAGACACAGCAAGACAGAGAGAGATAGAGAGAGATAGAGAGGAGGTAGAGGTAGCCCTGCCCACTAGAAATGACTCTGGAGGGTGAAGTCTCAGCAGAAAATCTTCATTTTTGGTCAAGGAAAGCAAGATTTCACAGCTCAAGTTCAGTATGCATCTCAGGATGGACCTGGCCTGGGTTTGTGCCTTTCTCACTAGAAATGATTCTGGAGGGGGGAGTCTCAGCAGAAAATCTTCATTTTTGATCAAGGAAAGCAAGATTTTACAGTTTAAGTTCAGTATCCATCTCAGGATCAATTTCTTATCTTTTGTTATGACAGTGGATGAATATATACACATGAGAGATATTGTGGGTAGGGAGAACCCCTCCCCCAACACCCAGGTCATGCTGCAATTCTTTAATTTCTTATCTTTTGTTATGACAGTGGATGAATATATACACATGAGAGATATTGTGGGTAGGGAGAACCCCTCCCCCAACACCCAGGTCATGCTGCAATTCTTTTCCTCCAATTCTCCATCCCATGAGGATCCTTGGCACATGCATGTGTGCTTGGTGTGTTTTTCAAGCCACTGGAGCTGTTGGGCATGTGGGATCCATCTTCTTCTGTACATCAGTTAATTGCTATTCTACAGGACTGGCCCTGGAAATAAAAAATAATCTTGAAACCTTCTTTTTTCCCCCATATATACCCTGCCAGCATGCCAATCAGTGAGAACGTGCTACCTTGAGCTGTCCTAGTGACTTGCCATGGACTGGCCGAGGAATCTTCTCAGTCTGTCTAAGCCCTTGTAAGCCTCTCTTCCAGAGCCTTGTTCTGTAGCATTTCTGTTTCTGAATTTTCACCTTGTCCCCCCACTTCTGCATGTCTGTGTTGTGGCTGCCACCCTGTCAACTCTGATGGGGCTGTGGTGACACCCCGAGTACAGGGCTGTCAGCTCTCACATTAGCCTGAGCCATCCACACGAGGCTGAAAGGTCAAAGACCCTTCATCGGCAGGAACCTGGTAGCTCCCTGCTGAGGCTCCTGGGCCCATAGAGCGGTCCTGTGACTGCTTCCTGTGAGTTTGGCCAGGCCAGGCTGCAGTCGCTGACCCCTCACAGCCTTCCTGCCCATGCTGGGTGTCTCTATTTGCATAGAAGCAAGAAGCAACCTCCACCCTGCACTGGGATCAGCAGAGTGGGAGGCCTCAGGGCCTCAGCTGAGGAACATGTGAAGGGGCCCTCTCTTCATGTGCCTTCAATTAATGAGTAATCGGCAGGGCAGAAGCCGCACTTGGCCTGGGCCCCACCCCTCGCTGGTCTCTGGCCTTTTCTTCCTCCTGCCTTTTTGCCATTCTGGGAAATTGGGATCACACCCCACTTAATAGAGGAGGGTGAGGCCTACAGAGGTTAACTAATGTGAGCTGACCCCTGCAGGAGACTGGGGTGTCCAGTAGCCCAGAGTCTGGGGCACGCCGGAAGTGGAGCTTGGCCCTGCCCTGCTGCAGCCATGAGAAGCTGGCCCCATCGGTGGTTCCAGTGCCCCCTCCTGGCTGTGAGTTCACTGCCTCAGTGCAGGAGGGATCTCAGGTGGTAAGCCCTGTTTGCAGGCTGGCTATTATTATAATTACCATCACGCCGGTGTTAGGAGTCAGCTTGGCGTCATGACTGGATCCCAGATTGTGCCATCAGCAAACCTGGCTTGCTGCTGCACAGACCGCTGTGTACCCTTAAATAAGCCTATGTCCCTCTCTGAGCTTCAGTTCCTTCTTCTGTCTGAGCAGGCTGGTGATCCTCACCGCAGAGGGCTGGTGTGGGAACTGAGTGAAGAGAAATCCCTCGATAGCATCCATGTGGAGGATCAGAAAACAGAATCTGAAGCCCTCAAGGACTGCCTACAAAAGACCCCCTGCTCCACCATCCCAGGAAACTGTCTCCTGAGGCCTCCTGAGGCTGACCGCTCTGAGCAGCTGGTATCCACAGAAAGGGTTTCTGGAACTCATTTGTTTGATTTTTTGTCTTACAGTCTGCCTGTGGAACACACACAAACACACACAAGCACATGCACACGCACATATACGCATGAGGTTACATCTCTGAGCTGAGCTTTTTTTTTTTTTTTGAAAGGTTTTTGCTATAGGGCATGTGCACTCACCAGAAAGATAGAGAGACAGAGAGATAGAAAGTGAGAAATCATCCCCCAGGGGAGATGGACATGCCGCAATCCCTCCTCCTCCATTCTCCTCTCAGAATCTTGGGCGCGTAGGCACACCGCGCGGGCGTGAGTTTAAGCCACCGGGTCCGGGACTCAAACAGTGGTTGACTATGTGGGAGTTCAGTGACATAGCCATTACAGCAACTGCTGGTCCCTCTGAGCTGAGCTTTTGTCACAACTGTCTATCCCTGTGTCTAGCCATGTCTTCCTTATGCTTCATGGGTGTACTCTGTGGGTATCTGTGTTTCCATGCACCTGCCATGTATGCCTAGCGTATGTGTGTGCTTAGCCCCTGTGCCTGTTGGTGTTTGCACATCTATGTGTGTTTCTGTGAGTGTGTACAGGAAGCACAAGTATGTCTGTGCAGTTTAGGGAGTGTTCATAGCTCTGCTTGTGGCTCCAGGACAGATACTCCTTGATTTCTGATCAATCACATCTTTGTAGAATTAAATATGTTTTAATTATTTAAATAAATAATTCACTGTACATCAATACAGAATACAAAATAGATTTTCCATCCAGAATACATTGTATATTGGCTGAGTCAAGATGTTACGATATATATTATTGTCAACAAAAAATTTCCATTTCTTGTTTCTTACAGATTTTGCATTTAAATTTTTCCCCCTTGATTCTCTGCCTCTCACTCTCTGCCATTTCCCCCCTCCTCCCACACTGTCTCTGGTATCTACAGTTGTTTTCTATGCTTTCCCCCTCCGCACACATTTTGTTGATTCACTAACGATCTTAATTAATTAAAAATCTTTCAATAGCAAGCACAGTTTATCTATACATATCTATGAACATATGTTTAACTTTAGGCATAACCTAAAGTGAGTAAAGTGAACATACTATAAAGTAGCACCTCGCTGGGGCAATATAGCTTACTGTAGTCATTAAATAAGTATTAATAGGGAACCAGCAGTTAGCGTAATGGCTATGTCGCTGGACTCCCACGTAGTCGACCACGGTTCGTGTCCCGGACCCGGTGGCTTAAACTCATGCTGGGCATGTGTGCATGCGTGCCCAAGATCCCGAGAGGAGAATGGAGGAGAAGGGATTGCAGCGTCACCATCCCCCCTGGGGGGGTGATTTCTCACTTTCTGTCTCTATGTCTCTCTGTCTGTCTGGCGAGCGCACACGCCCTATAGCAAAAACCTCTCCAAAAAATAAAAGAAAAAAAAGTATTAATAGATATTTTCAGTTCATTTTTAAATTTCAAGAAAAACAGTTTTAGTTTTTTAAAAATAATTATTTATTATTTAACTTCAATCATTATTATTGTTGTTATTGTTGTTGTTGTTAATTTGGCCAGAGAGAGAGACAGAGAGAAAGAGGGAAAGTGAGAAAGCAAGCCACCAGGTCTAGTACTCAAACTGTGGTCAGCCATGGGGAAGTCCAGAGCCTCCAACTACCACACCACCTGCTGACCACACAGTTTTAGTTTTAATAGATCAAAATTTAAAAAAATATATTAAGAGAAATTTGCTTAAAATTTAAAACCAGGAAAAAGACTAGGATTCAGTTTAAACAGTAGGTAGATAACCCTATCAACAGTTCAAGACTAGGATTCAGTTTAAATAGTAGGTAGATAACCCTATCAACAGTTCAAGAGAAGACAAAAATCCTTAAATATGAAAAAAAAAGAAAAAATTCTTAAATATGGAAATCAAAGCATCAACGAAAATCAGTAATGTGTTAGTCTAAAGAAAAAAAATTCTATTATACTAGTTCAGTCTCATGCAATTAATCTCTCTTCTATTAAATTTGCAGTGGTCTGATCTTCCCATTTAAACTCTGGAAGTTAACATTCAACTCTGAACTTGTCTCTACCATTCGGCTGGCCATTTTCTTGACTGTTTTTCATTCTCTTCTTTCTGTGTGTCTGACTGTAGTTTTCCTGATATAGCACTCCCTTCAATACTTCTTGGAGAGCTGGTCTGGTGTTGGTAAATTTTTTTCAGGTTTTTTTATCTTTGTTTTTGTCTCTTTTTTTTTCCCATATGAAGGATAATCTTGCTGAGTATAGTATTCTTGGCTGAAATTGTTTTTCACTTAACACTTTGAATATATTGCCCCATTCTTTCCTTGCCTACATTGTTTCCGATAAGAGATTTGATGTTAACTTGATGGGGTAACCTTTTTAATTAACTTGACATTTCCCTCTTGCCAAATTTAGTGTCTTGTCTCTGTCTGTGGTTTTGGTTAATCTGGCTATGATGTGCCTTGGGGAAAATCTTCTTGGATAGATTCTTTGTGGGGTCCTTTATATTTCTTGGGTCTGGATGTTTAAGTGCCTCTCTAGGTTTGGAAAGTTTTCTTCCAGGATTTCATGGAATGTATTATCAATGCCCTTATTAGTTTCTTCACCTTCTTGGATATCAATGATCCAGATGTTTGGGCGTTTGATAGTATCTAGTATTACTCATATGTTATTCTCATTTTTTTTTTGGTTATTTTCTGTCTTTTTGGTGAATTTTTCTAGCTCAGAGGTTCTATTTTATACATCTGATCTTGTATTGCCTATGGAGGAAGAGGAGTTATTTTTTTCCCTTAGAGTAGAGATACTTTCTTGGTTTCTCATATTTCTTTTGCCTCTATGATGGTTTCTGGTCATTTGATGGATTATATGTTTTTTCCTAGTTCTTGGTGTTAAATCTGAGCATTCAGAGGCATGCAGGAAGAGGTGACTTGCAGTCTCTAAACAGTATCGTTTTTCTCCCTTTGGGCAGCAGATACAGTGGAAATTGAGGATTACTCTGACCCTAAAAGCATTCAGATATTTGGCTACTGAGCACCTAGACCTGTTTAGAAAATCAGTGTGTGGAGGCTGAGCAGAAAAGTGAGAAAGGTAAAGAGAAAAGATAAAGGAAAAGAAAAAAGAGAGAGAGAGAGAGAGGGAAAAACAAGATGAAAACATTAAAAATTAAAAAAAAAAATTGGGACCAGCAGTTAGCATAATGGCTATGTTGCTTGACTCCCATGTAGTCGACCGTGGTTCGAGTCCCGGACCCGGTGGCTTAAACTCACGCTGAGCGCATGTACCTGTGTGCCCAAGATCCTGAGAGGAGAATGGAGGAGAAGGGATTGCGGCGTGGCCACTGTGTGTGGAAGCTGAGCAGAAAAGTGAGAAAGGTAAAAAGAAAAGATAAAGGAAAAGAAAAGAGAGAGAGAGAGAGAAAAGCAAGATGAAAACATTAAAAATTAAAAATAATAAGCAAAAATTAAAACCATGCATCACTCAGAACTCAGATAGAGATGGCTGGTGTTTGGCTTGTCCTATGGGGGCAGAGGGAAAGGTAAGAATTAGCCAGACAAAAGAGCGACAGAGAGCTAAGATGTTTTTTAAAAATTAAAAATAGAGAGAGACAGAATAAATAGGGTGCTCTAACCTGGCTCCTGGCTAGATCTGGGGAGCAGGAGGATGAAGTCTCGCAGAAGGTCTTCGGTAGTCCTAATCGTGAATGGGGACACTCAGAACTCTGGATCACATCTTGATAAACCCATCATGGGTTAAAAATATCCTAAATTGGGACCAGCAGATAGCATAATGGTTACATTGCTGGACTC
>NW_006200502.1:87283-95509 GCF_000334495.1 Tupaia belangeri chinensis
CAACGGCATGCACCCTACAACAAAAACATCTCTCTATAAATAATAATAATAATAATAATAATAATAATAATAAATCAAGCCAGATCTCACATGGCCAATTGCAGTTTGAATCCTGGCCTTGGCAGCTTGAAAAACAATTTGGATGTATATGTGTGCCCCAGATCCTGTCAAGATGGAGAGATGGAGAAGGGATTGCAATGTGACCGTGCCCCACTGTGGGGAGGGGGTGCTTTCTTCCTCTCCTCGTTCTCTTTCTTTGTCTTTCTGCCTTTCTCTGGTCAGCACATATCCTCTGGCAATTAAAAAATATGTATCTTAAATTGGGGCCAGCATGTAGTGTGGTGGTTAGGAGAGCTGGACTCTCACATGGCTGATTGCAGTTCAAGTCCCGGACCTGGTGGCTTCCTTTCTCACTCTCGCTCTTTGTCCCTTTGTCTTTCTCTGGTCATATTAAAAAAGAAGTAAATGGATAGATAAAGTTAAATAAAATAAATATAAATCTTCAGGTGAAAATGAATTAATACAGCTTACTTGCCAGACGTCGCAGCTTAGCCCTCTTACCCCTTAGACATGCTAAGACCATCCATTAGCCTTCAGTTAGGCACAGCAGGCCACACTAAGCCTGCTTCATCCAGAAATACCCTGAATACAGTGCACTGCAGACTGCAGTCTCAGCTCTCTGCCCTCATGGTCACGTGGCTGAGAGCCATGGCTCGCTGCTGCTGCCCGGCCTTGCCAGAGTATCTCAAGCCCAGGAAAAGACAAACCATTCCATCTGAAGTACGGTTGTACTGAGTGCACACTGCTTTCGTATTGTCATAAGGTTGGAAATCATCCGTACGTGGGCTCAGTCAGTCAGGGACGGTCAGGTGTTACAAGTGGTGGGCCTTGTGCTTGGGTCTGACAGGACATGCTAGGCACCTCCTTGTGTGGCCAAATCACCATGGACAGGAAAAGACAATCACACTCACCCTCCTGGAGCTCAAAATATACAGAGGGAACTCAAGCAGCTTAGCAGCTTATCATATACACACACACACACACACACACACACACACACACACACAGACAAACTCTCCTAGGAAGAAAACTCTACTAGGAAGATATATGAACAGCCATAAAGCATATTTTTAAAAAATGTTCAACATTCCTATCATAAGGGGAATGCAAATCAAAATCACTATGAAATACCACTTAGCCCTAGTCAGAATGACCAAGATTAAAAAAATAAAGACTGACAAGTGCACATGAGACTGGGGTGAAAAGGGACCCCCCTACACTGTTTTTAGGGGTGTGAATTAGTACAGCCATGGTGGAGAGCAATATGGAGGTTCCTCAAAGACCTACCGATAGAACTACTATGTAATCCAGCAATTCCACCCCTGGTTATCTTCCCAAAGGACAGGAATCCACTCAGTCAGAAAGACACTTGCACATCCACGTCTACTTTACTATTATTCACAATCGCTAAAATATGCAACCAACCCAAATGTCCACAAAGATGGATGGATTGAAAAAGTGTGGCACATCTACACTATAGAATACTACTCAGACATAAAAAACAAGACACTGGCATTTGATAGAAAGTGGACATATATGGACAGGTAAGTGCTAAGTGAAGCAAGCCAGACTATGAAAGAGAGGCATTGTATGCCCCACCTAATATCATATATGAATGTCTGCACTTTAGAGCAGAAACTGAAAGATTGGAAGGTATTAAAGTATGAAGAACAGCTGTGGATCTTAGAGACAGTGTGGGAGGTGAATGGGAAATGGGGGGAGGGTGAGAGGTATGGAATTAAGGGGAAAAAAGAAGTAAAGCATTCAAGAGACACAAAAATGTGTTGATGATAATGTGCATTGTAATATAGTTCCCTAATATACAATGTTTTCATGCTTGGAAAATTCATGTTGTATGCTGTAAAGATATACAGTGATTGAATATAAACACAAAATAAGAAAATAAAATAAATAAATAAAAATAAAAGATCAGTGGTCGCCGGGGTCAGGGGACAGAGGGAGGAATCTGTGGAGTACAGGCATTTTTATGGCGGTCACACTATTCTGTGTGATATTACAATAGCGGAAACATGTCATTATATATTTGTCTGAACTCATAGAATATACAAGACCAAGAGTGAACCCAAAAGGAAACTGTGGACTTACAAATATACTGTCCTGAGGGGATATGTCTATACTGGGGGAAGCAGTGCCTTTGTGGGAACAAGGGGTCTATGAAGACGGTACTTTCCACTCAGTGTTGCTGTGAACCTAAAACTGTTCTAAAAGGAATCTATTTAAAAATGAAACAAAACTCATTGCATTGTCTTATCCAGCCTCACCAAGCTCAGTCCGCTGGACATCAGAAAGTCAGGTACCGAATCAGACACAACCATGTGGACTGCACTGAGGAGCCAATTAGGTCGAAAGGATAATGATCCCAATTAAATATAGCAGGCTTTGCTGGTGCAGCAGGGTACCCAGGTGAAGGAACAGGGCAGGCAGATGTTCCAGGCATGAGAACCAGCATGTGCAAAATCACTGGACATACTGGGGAAGCGGAGGAAGTCCTGAGAGCCGAGAGCAGCTGCTTCTTGCAGAAAGAAGTCATGGGGGGACCAGCAGATGGTGTAACGGTTGTCACTGGACTCCCATGTAGTCGACCGTGGTTCAAGTCCCGGACCTGGTGGCTTAAAACTCACACAGGGCGTGTGTGCTCAAGATCCTGAGAGGGGAATGGAGGAGAGGGATTGTGGTGTGGCCATCCCTCCTGGGGGATGATTTTTTGCTTTCCATCTCTCTGTCTCTTTCTGTCTCTCCGGTGAGCACATGCGCCCTACGGCAAAAATCTCTCTTAAACAAAAAAAAGTCAAGGAGGTGAACACGAGAACTCGCTCCTAAATGCATTGCCATGAGATCCAGGGATTGACCACAGGGTCAGGGCTTTCTGAGGCTCCTCTCAGCCACGGCATGTGCACAGCGTCACCTGGCGGTGGAATGAGGGACTACAGTCAGCTGCAGGGACACAGAAGGCAGAGAAGGTGTGTTGGGTAGGATGGGGCTGTGTCCAAGAGCACCTCCGAGAACCCGGGAAGAAATCAGGAGGTCCTTAAAGGTGGATACACTAAAATGACATATTTTGTCACTCACCTCTAAAGGGAATTCAGCATTTCCTTTCATTTTGAATGTAGGTATCTTAAGCTGTATTCACATCACATTTCAAACATCTCAGAATCTCAATTTCACTTATCAGCACTTTGAAATTACAGTGGGTATTAACTGCTACACTGTGTTGTTGACCGTGTTAAGAAGTCCACATAATGCCACATCACAGACCTCTTTTGGTATTTTGATTATTATAATTTCAATTTTTTTTTAGAGGTTTTTGCTATAGGGCACATGTGCTCGCCAGACAGGCAGAGAGAGACCGAGAGACAAAAAGCAAGAACTCACCCCCCCAGGGAGGATGGCCATGCCACAATCCCTTCTCCTCCATTTTCCTCTCGGGATCTTGAGCGCACACACACATGCACCTGGCATGAGTTTAAGCCACCAGGTCCGGGACTCAAACCGCGGTCGGCTACACGGGAGTCCAGCAACATAGCCATTATGCTAACTGCTGGTCCCTTATTGGTTTTGTAGTACCTACAGGCCTGCTCAGACTGCCAACGATGTCTTTGGCATATTTATACACAAAAATATGCACACAGGCATACAGGCCTGCCTGCAAACATGCACGCATGCACACCTGAGTGGAGCACACATACATATGCACATGCATGGTTGAGGACCCCTCTGGAGGGGAGTGGTGACACCGGTTTGTGCTAAGTTTGTGGCAGCAGGCCATATAACTTATCCTGCAGATCCAAACACCTGAGAAAGAAAGGGACACTGCTACTAATTAGCCTGGGACAGTCCTAGCACACCAGGGCCAGGCTCCCCTGTGGCTGAGGCTTGCAGGACATGGAGGCGGTGTTGGTTTGCATCTCGTTTCCTCTGTGGGAGGCCGACAGGCTCCCTGACTCACCTAATTCACCCTCCTTCCACTATCATCCTCTTCTTACAGATTCAGAAACTGAAGCCAAGACAGGTTATATATTTTGCCCAGGGCCATGCAGGGAGTCCAGCTGTGGATGATAAGGGGCAGGGATCGGAGCAGAGCCAGACACTTAGTCTTTCTGGGCCTCAGTGTACTTGTCTGCTGTCAGGAGGTGGGAGGAAGATGTCTGTGGCTGAGTTAGCAGAGCGGACACTCAGCTTTGGACTCTCTCCTGCCCAAATCCCACCATGACTCCCCATTGCCCACAGCCTCAACTACAGGTTTCACTGTCTGGCATTCTGAGTCCTCGGGCACTGTGGCCTCCTGGCCCATCGCTCCCTATCCACTCCCCACGCTCCAGCCATGCAGGCCTCTAGGCCCTTCTAGCTTCCCCAAGTCCGTTTACACCTCCAAGCCTCTGTGGAGCCATGCTTCCATTTAGAGTTCCCAGGGAACGATCATCCTGCCATGCTCAGCTCTGCCTGCCCACACAGGGCCGGCACCTCCCTGCTCTGTGTCCCACTGCCTGCACACAGTCCTGCAAGGAAGCCCTGCTTGGCAGATACACACCTCTGAGCACCTGCACCAGGCACCGCAGAAAGTGGACAGATGCACATTTGTCACGTGTGTGTGCACTTCTGTTACCTGCGCGTGAACTGCAGGAGAGAAAACCATAGGTTCTTGCTTTCAGAGATTACTGAACCGTCCAGACCAGAGCCCAAGCTCAGGGAGAAGCAGGGCGGGGTGGTGGTTGGGCAGCAGCTGGTGGTCCAGGTCCCTCTCTGCATGCTCCTTGCTTCAACACAGGTGCCTGTGTGTCTCTCCTGGGGCTCAGGCCACAGAGACTGGCTCTCTCCTGGCCCTATAAGTCAGTGCAGGGCCAGGCCTCATCCTATATCTCAAGCCCAGGAAAAGACAAACCATTCCATCTGAAGTACGGTTGTACTGAGTGCACACTGCTTTCCTATTGTCATAAGGTTGGAAATCATCCATACGTGGGCTCAGTCAGTCAGGGACGGTCAGGTGTTACAAGTGGTGGGCCTTGTGCTTGGGTCTGACAGGACATGCTGGGCACCTCCTTGTGTGGCCAAATCACCATGGACAGGAAAAGACAATCACACTCACCCTCCTGGAGCTCAAAATATACAGAGGGAACTCAAGCAGCTTAGCAGCTTATCATATACACACACACACACACACACACACACACACACACACACAGACAAACTCTCCTAGGAAGATATATGAACAGCCATAAAGCATATTTTTAAAAAATGTTCAACATTCCTATCATAAGGGGAATGCAAATCAAAATCACTATGAAATACCACTTAGCCCTAGTCAGAATGACCAAGATTAAAAAAATAAAGACTGACAAGTGCACATGAGACTGGGGTGAAAAGGGACCCCCCTACACTGTTTTTAGGGGTGTGAATTAGTACAGCCATGGTGGAGAGCAATATGGAGGTTCCTCAAAGACCTACCGATAGAACTACTATGTAATCCAGCAATTCCACCCCTGGTTATCTTCCCAAAGGACAGGAATCCACTCAGTCAGAAAGACACTTGCACATCCACGTCTACTTTACTATTATTCACAATCGCTAAAATATGCAACCAACCCAAATGTCCACAAAGATGGATGGATTGAAAAAGTGTGGCACATCTACACTATAGAATACTACTCAGACATAAAAAACAAGACACTGGCATTTGATAGAAAGTGGACATATATGGACAGGTAAGTGCTAAGTGAAGCAAGCCAGACTATGAAAGAGAGGCATTGTATGCCCCACCTAATATCATATATGAATGTCTGCACTTTAGAGCAGAAACTGAAAGATTGGAAGGTATTAAAGTATGAAGAACAGCTGTGGATCTTAGAGACAGTGTGGGAGGTGAATGGGAAATGGGGGGAGGGTGAGAGGTATGGAATTAAGGGGAAAAAAGAAGTAAAGCATTCAAGAGACACAAAAATGTGTTGATGATAATGTGCATTGTAATATAGTTCCCTAATATACAATGTTTTCATGCTTGGAAAATTCATGTTGTATGCTGTAAAGATATACAGTGATTGAATATAAACACAAAATAAGAAAATAAAATAAATAAATAAAAATAAAAGATCAGTGGTCGCCGGGGTCAGGGGACAGAGGGAGGAATCTGTGGAGTACAGGCATTTTTATGGCGGTCACACTATTCTGTGTGATATTACAATAGCGGAAACATGTCATTATATATTTGTCTGAACTCATAGAATATACAAGACCAAGAGTGAACCCAAAAGGAAACTGTGGACTTACAAATATACTGTCCTGAGGGGATATGTCTATACTGGGGGAAGCAGTGCCTTTGTGGGAACAAGGGGTCTATGAAGACGGTACTTTCCACTCAGTGTTGCTGTGAACCTAAAACTGTTCTAAAAGTAATCTATTTAAAAATGAAACTAAACTCATTGCATTGTCTTATCCAGCCTCACCAAGCTCAGTCCGCTGGATATCAGAAAGTCAGGTACCGAATCAGACACAACCATGTGGACTGCACTGAGGAGCCAATTAGGTCGAAAGGATAATGATCCCAATTAAATATAGCAGGCTTTGCTGGTGCAGCAGGGTACCCAGGTGAAGGAACAGGGCAGGCAGATGTTCCAGGCATGAGAACCAGCATGTGCAAAATCACTGGACATACTGGGGAAGCGGAGGAAGTCCTGAGAGCCGAGAGCAGCTGCTTATTGCAGAAAGAAGTCACAGGGGGACCAGCAGATGGTGTAACGGTTGTCACTGGACTCCCATGTAGTCGACCGTGGTTCAAGTCCCGGACCTGGTGGCTTAAAACTCACACAGGGCGTGTGTGCTCAAGATCCTGAGAGGGGAATGGAGGAGAGGGATTGTGGTGTGGCCATCCCTCCTGGGGGATGATTTTTTGCTTTCCATCTCTCTGTCTCTTTCTGTCTCTCCGGTGAGCACATGCGCCCTACGGCAAAAATCTCTCTTAAACAAAAAAAAGTCAAGGAGGTGAACACGAGAACTCGCTCCTAAATGCATTACCATGAGATCCAGGGATTGACCACAGGGTCAGGGCTTTCTGAGGCTCCTCTCAGCCACGGCATGTGCACAGCGTCACCTGGCGGTGGAATGAGGGACTACAGTCAGCTGCAGGGACACAGAAGGCAGAGAAGGTGTGTTGGGTAGGATGGGGCTGTGTCCAAGAGCACCTCCGAGAACCCGGGAAGAAATCAGGAGGTCCTTAAAGGTGGATACACTAAAATGACATATTTTGTCACTCACCTCTAAAGGGAATTCAGCATTTCCTTTCATTTTGAATGTAGGTATCTTAAGCTGTATTCACATCACATTTCAAACATCTCAGAATCTCAATTTCACTTATCAGCACTTTGAAATTACAGTGGGTATTAACTGCTACACTGTGTTGTTGACCGTGTTAAGAAGTCCACATAATGCCACATCACAGACCTCTTTTGGTATTTTGATTATTATAATTTCAATTTTTTTTTAGAGGTTTTTGCTATAGGGCACATGTGCTCGCCAGACAGGCAGAGAGAGACCGAGAGACAAAAAGCAAGAACTCACCCCCCCAGGGAGGATGGCCATGCCACAATCCCTTCTCCTCCATTTTCCTCTCGGGATCTTGAGTGCACACACACATGCACCTGGCATGAGTTTAAGCCACCAGGTCCGGGACTCAAACCGCGGTCGGCTACACGGGAGTCCAGCAACATAGCCATTATGCTAACTGCTGGTCCCTTATTGGTTTTGTAGTACCTACAGGCCTGCTCAGACTGCCAACGATGTCTTTGGCATATTTATACACAAAAATATGCACACAGGCATACAGGCCTGCCTGCAAACATGCACGCATGCACACCTGAGTGGAGCACACATACATATGCACATGCATGGTTGAGGACCCCTCTGGAGGGGAGTGGTGACACCGGTTTGTGCTAAGTTTGTGGCAGCAGGCCATATAACTTATCCTGCAGATCCAAACACCTGAGAAAGAAAGGGGCACTGCTACTAATTAGCCTGGGACAGTCCTAGCACACCAGGGCCAGGCTCCCCTGTGGCTGAGGCTTGCAGGACATGGAGGCGGTGTTGGTTTGCATCTCGTTTCCTCTGTGGGAGGCCGACAGGCTCCCTGACTCACCTAATTCATTCTCCTTCCACTAT
>NW_006200502.1:95999-98675 GCF_000334495.1 Tupaia belangeri chinensis
TCTGGGCCCCACTGCCTGCCCACAGGCCTGCAAGGAAGCCTTGCTTGGGACTTCGGCAGATACACACCTCTGAACACCTAGCACCAGGCACGGCAGAAAGTGGACAGATGCACATTTGTCACGTGTGTGTGCACTTCTGTTACCTGCGCGTGAACTGCAGGAGAGAAAACCATAGGTCTTGCTTTCAGAGATTACTGAACCGTCCAGACCAGAGCCCAAGCTCAGGGAGAAGCAGGGCGGGGTGGTGGTCGGGCAGCAACTGGGGGTCCAGGTCCCTCTCTGCGTGCTCCTTGCTTCAACACAGGTGCCTGTGTGTCTCTCCTGGGGCTCAGGCCACAGAGACTGGCTCTCTCCTGGCCCTATAAGTCAGTGCAGGGCCAGGCCTCATCCTATAGGTCAGTGCAGGGCCAGGCCTCATCCTAAAGCCAGGACTCATCCTATGGGTCAGTGGAGGGTCAGGTCTCATCCTATAGGTCAGTGCAGGGCCAGGCCTCATCCTAAAGCCAGGTCTCATCCTATAGGTCAGTGGAGGACCAGGACTCATCCTATAGGTCAGTGCAGGGCCAGGCCTCGTCCTATAGGTCAGTGCAGGGCCAGACCTCATCCTCTTCTCTGTCCATTTATCAAGTCGGAAGCCCAAGACTGGCTCAGCCCATCTGGGGCCAAGGTTTATGTGCCTGTCCTCTCTGCCCTGGCCACTCTGATCCTGAGAAGCATGCCAGGAAGGGTGGGGACAGGAAGGGGACAGTAGGACTTCTGTCTGCACTCGTTACTGTCAGCCTGGTCAGGATTTATGCCTTGAAACTCCCACCCTGGGACCTGGTCACCAGGCTGAGCTATGCCCTTTAGTGGACCCAGTGGCGCCTGAGGACCAGGATCTGGGGAGCAGGGGTAGCAGAAGGCGTTCTGAGACACCAGCTTGGCTACATGTCGGTTCCAAAGTGGAGACTGTTGGGGGCTTTATCCAGCTGAGAGCTCTCTGGGACAGCTACCTTCCTGGGCTCAGTTTCCTCAACTGTGAATGGGCTTAATCTCAGCCACCTCTCGGATCCCTTGGCTGCTGGGTGTCCACAGGACTGCAGCTGATGTCCCAGCTGCAGTGCAGATGGGAATAAAGTCTCCTTCCTCTCCACATGGGCTTTGCTGGGCTGTCCCCTGTACACTGTCCCCTGTACTTGCTCAGGGCTCAGGTGGGCAGGAGGGAGGGGAAGGTGGTTTGCTGGGCAGCCAGCTGAGTCCAGGAGCCACACGAGGGCTGGGAGTGGGAGTGTCAGCCAGAGCCAGATCAGGGCATGCCCGGGGGATGGCATCGCCGAGTGGCCCAGGTGCTCACTTAGAAGTCTGGGGTGGCCCGACTCCTCTCTCACGCCTGCACCCAACCATCGGCGAATCCTGCACAGCCACAGATGTTCCAGAAGCCACCCCTTCTCCTGCCTCGACTGCTGCTGGCCTGGTTCCAGCCCCTGCATCCCTCACCCGCATCACTGCCGTCACCCCTTCAGTCATTTCTGTCTCCTTCCTTCTCCGTGCCCCTTTCTCCTCACCCCTGCAATAACTATAAATGGCTCCCCTGTTCTCAACTTCCCCACATTTGATGGTTTCCCTTCACTCCAGGGTAAATTTAAATCACTTGCTATGGCTTTTAAGACCCAGGGGATTCTGGCTCTGCCCACCTCCCGCCCCCTCTTTTCTGCTCTGGCCCCCCCCCCCCCCCCTCTTCCCCGGCCCCCTGCCACATCCACTACAGTGGCCTGCAACTTGCTGCCTGTGTTCAGCTAGCACACTCCTACCACAGGACCTTTGCATGTGCCACTCACGCTGCCTAAACACGTCACTTCCTGGTACCCATAATGCTGCCTCCTCACCTCCACAGGTCTTCTCTCAAACGTCCCTTGGGACAGTTTTTGTTCAGACGGCCTTCCCTGACCAACATGTCCACAGTAACTCCCCTCTCCCTCACCTCTCCCCTGTCTTCTTACCGTGCTATGTCTTCATTCCAGGCACTTTCCCTTGCTGACAGTACTGTATTGGTTTATAGTTGTGTCATTACTGCCTGGGGGGCTCTGTGGCACGCTGGGGAAGCCTGGATGTCTACATGGGACTTGCAGCAAGTCATGGCTCTGCTCTGAGTTTCAGTTTCCCCAGCTGCTAAGGTCTGGGCTGGTGATCTCTCAAGGCTGCAGGTAAGATGTGTGTAATTCTCAGCCTCTGCTTTGTCCTGCAGGAAGGGAAACAGACAACCGGCTCCAGCAGAAGGAGCTTCCACCTCCCTTTGTTAGAACCCAGCTGCTTCTGGGGCCACAGCCCGGTTTCAGGAAAGACGCTGCCCTAGGTCTGCGCTGGTCGAGGGCCCAGTGGGCAAGAGCCCCCAGCTCGCATCTGCTCCACCAGATTTGCCACGCAGGCGTTGAAAGGCAGCGTGCGCAGGTACGGAGTTAGAGCTGAGGTCGCCTGTCCTCAGCACACTGGCTTCAGGCAGGTCCCGCCGCCCTGCCGTGCTCCCAGCGCTGCTTCTCAGCTCCTTGCTGAGCCCACTGGGCTCCCACAACCGTGGGGCAGAATGCAGGCTGGGCCGCGGCGTGGGGACGGGGAAGACGCCCCGCCTCGAGGGCTCCCTTCCTGGCTAGGGGATGCGTGAAGGGAGGAAGCACCTGCCGAGCACAGCTGGGGGGGGGG
>NW_006200502.1:99131-102456 GCF_000334495.1 Tupaia belangeri chinensis
GAGGGCCTCCCAGCGCGGCCTGGGGCCGGTTAGTGCCAGCTGCCGGCACCTGCCCGGTCTGCCCGCACCTGCCCGGTGTGCCCGCTCCTGCCCGGTCTGCCCCCTCGTCCTCCCCCTGCGGAGGGTGCTGGTCCTGCGTTGGTGCCCAGGCACGCGGGGAGGGACCTGGGTTAAAGGAAGGTGTCAAACCGACCCTGGGTGCCCTCCCCGAGGACGCGCATTTCAGAGAAGCAGCTCTCAGAGCTCCTCAGAGACCTCAGGGCACCTTGGGCCCCTCCTCCCCAGGACCCAGATGCCCAGACGTCTCTGCGTGGGCCTGGGGAGAGAGCCCAAGGTGGAGGGCCTGGGGACGTTTCAGAAGGGGTCTGTTCTCGAAGGTGTTCCTGAGAGTGCCGAGTCCACACCCCAGTGCCAGAACTGGACCTGAGCTCTGAGTTTAGCACAGTGTGGGGGTGACATCCTAGAGCCAAGTGGCCAGGGGCCAGTCTGCCGTGTACCAGCTGTGCCACCCGAGTGTGCCAGCTTCACGGAGCAGTGCTGAAGACTCAGTGAGTCAGGGGACCTCCAGCCCAGCCTTGGGCAGGGTGGTTATTATCCGGGTTATGGAGTGTCTGACTCAGGGCACAAAAGCCAGAGGCTCACGGGAGGCACAGAGATTCAGAAAGTTCACAAATGAGCAGTGTATCCACTCCAGAGGACGGGGGTGTCCCGGAGATATCTGGTCCAGACCAGACTTCCTGTGGAGAGAAGAGAGGAGGGGAGGGGAGGGGAGGAGCAAGCAACCCAGCAGGTGTGGAGCCACGGTGCTGTGGACGAGTTGCTGAGCCCACCCAGCCCGACTCTCCATCTGTAGATTGAGGTGCAGGTGCCTTGCAGACGGGGCTTTGGCGTCCAGGATGGGGTGTGGCACACAGTAGGCACTTGACGAACAGGGGTTGCTGTCTCCCTCCTCTCTCACTCAGTAGGAGAGGCTCGAATGAGAGCCTGGCTAAGGACCCATCTCCGTCCCCCAGAAGAGTAAGAATGACCACGGTGGGGACACTTTCAATGTTGCTGGGCTGGTGAGGTCAGCCCTTGGCCCCTGGCAGTCCTGAGTCCTACATTCCTCTTGTCTGTGAAGGCTGCCACCCCTGAGCAGTGAGGGGTGGTGGGCAGGCTGCCCAGTGAGGGTGTTTGCGGAGGGCACAGATTCGGAGTGGGGGCAGGTTCGGCGACAATGAGATGGGGGCTTTATTACCACTTTCAGTCACCCCACGTTGTAAGAAGGCCGAGAACTGAAGCTGAGGAGATTAAGGGACTTGGCCAAAGTCACACAGCCGGACAGAGGTGTGTAGGATGAAGGGGCCAAGTCCCATCTCTCTCTCCTATGAGAAATATCCAGGTCTGATTAGTTTCTTTCCTTCTTTTTTATTTGAGAATATTTTGCTATAGGGCATATGCGTTCGCCAGAGAGACAGAGATACAGAAAGCGAGAAATCACCCTCCAGGAGGGGATGGCCACACCGCAATCCCTTCTCCATTCCCCTCTTGGAATTTTGGGCATGCACGCACACGCACATGCCCCCAGAGTGAGTTTTAAACCACCGGGTTCAAGACTCAAACCACAGTCGACTACATGGGAGTACAACGATGTAACCATTACGCGATCTGCTGGTCCCAAGGCCTGATTAATTTCTGCAGGCCTTTCTGTACCAACATGGAGCAGCATGAAGATACGTTTGTTGAACCTGCATCTGTTGGACCACATTACCAAAGGTCTGTGCTGTGCTGAGGGGAGGGGTATCTGGTCTGCGTTGTTCTCTGAGCTCCTTGGCTCCTGTGTTCCAGGCCCGTAATGGACCCTGAGCTGCACAGGAGCCTCTGGAGTGTCCATCCTATGGAGCGGAGCGGCTCTGCCTAGGGAGACTCGGGAGTCCCACGCTCAGTCCCTAGTTCTCTGGAGGGCCGTTCTGGCGCAGGAAGGGCAGGAGGGGCCTGGTAGGTCTGTGGGTAGGTCCGGTAGCTTGGACAGGACTCAAGCTTGTGATGAAGTCCCCCCACTTTAGTCTAGTGCCCTGTAATGGAGTGTGGGTAACTATGTGATAGGAATGTTCATGCGGTCATTTGCTAGGACACCATCACTGGGCACTGCACGCCCCACACTGGGACCAGTGCCATTGTGCTGGAGATAAGGGCAGTCTAATTCGTGATGTGGCGTTGGGTGGCAGTGAGTGTGAAGACAAACAACAGGGCGGGGCCCAAGGCAGGGCGGGCAGCCAGGGCCTTGGTTGGATAGAGGGGCTGTCATTAGACCCGAGTCTGATTGAAAAGCCAGGGGAAGCGTCCCAGGCAGAGAGAACAGCAAAGGTGAAGACTGGGAAGTGGCCATGAGCCAGCCTGCTCACACATCAGCCGATGTGGCTGGAGAGGGCACGGGAGGCCCCAGGGCAGGGCAGGCCAGTCCCCTGGGGGGCACTTTGCCTCTGCCACGTGCAGTCTTCCTTCCTCTCTCAAGCCAACTCCCGGTCCCCAAAGCTGTGCAGGCCACGTCAACCCCAATGTCCACATGGGGACAGCAGAGAACAGGGCTGGGACGTGGTTGGGGACAGTCGGTGAGATTGAGGGCCCTCAGGGGGCTGGGCTGGACACAGACCAGTCCCTCTCTGCTTCTGGGGACCCAGCTCCCTCCTCATCATCAGCGGGAAGTGCCTGCTGTGGAGAATCCGACCCCACTACTTCTGTCAGAGCATCTCTGTGAGCGTTGACGCCGGCATCCCCGCATCAGTGGAGGGGGGACGATCAGAGCTTCATCTCTAGGGGGTGTCAGAAGTGCCCAGGGACACTGTCGCTTGCAGTTGCGATGCCTCGGCCCATCAGCTGGGTGATGTGGAGCAACTTGCTTAGTGTGTGAATCGGCTTCCGATTCTCTAAGTAGAAATGATGCTAAGACTGCTGGGGAATCCTTTCCGAGTTTATTCACGCTAGAGAGAGAGAGAGACGGAGAGAGTAGGGAGACCCCTCATTACTCTGCATGTCCTTTCCTGGCCCCCTGGCTTGTCAGCATGTCGGGCACACACCTGGGCCCCCAGCACTTTTTACAAGCCTTCAGAGGGATCCAAACCCATGGCTACTAGCACCGCAATTCAGTTTGCTACTGACTGTACCACCGGGTTGGACCATACGGGAATCTTGAGCAAGAAAACTGATGAATGCATAATGTGTGGGCGGGCCTCGCCAGTGTCTGGCTCTCAGTGAATGCTCAACGAGAATAATTAATAACGAAGATGATAATATTTCTGACTTGGGGCGTAGAGTCAGGAGGGACCCACTGTACAGGTGAGAATGC
>NW_006200502.1:102471-105029 GCF_000334495.1 Tupaia belangeri chinensis
TGTGAAGAGGATGGATTTACCCGACATGTTCTCACAGGGACGAGAGGACCTAAGAAAAGCACTTAGCACTCTTCAGGGGCTATGCCACTGCCGCCCAGGCCTGGGGGAGCTTCTGCAGCTGCCTGCCCACTGAGATGAAAACCCAGGGGTGAGCAGTTAGAGTAATGGCTATGTCGCTGGACTCTTATGTAGTCGACTGCGGTTCAAGTCCGGGACCCGGGGGCTTAAACTCACCCCAGGCGCATGTGCATATGTGCCCAAGATCCCGAGAGGAGAACGGAGGAGAAGGGATTGTGGCGTGGACATTCCCCCTGGGGGGTGATTTCTCACTTTCTGTCTCTCTGTCTCTCTTTCTGGCGAGCGCATGCACCCTATAGCAAAAACATCTTAAAAGAAAACAAAAAAAAAAAAAGAAAAGAAAAACGAAGCAGAGCTCAAGCAGCCCCACGGGAGTCTGTATTTGGTTCTCCTCTCTCGACCTAACTTCTTGCTGGGGTGCAGAATTCAGACAGTAGTAGCAGGCCAGCAAAGGGCCAGGAACTTGGAGAGCAGCCACCTCAGAGGGTCCTGCTCTATGTCCCTGGATGAGCCCAGGGAAGGACTGTGACTCCAGCTTGGCTGTGGCCCAGATCCCCAGGGAGCAGTCCCCTGTGGTGGAACTCGGCACCACTGGGCTAGGAGACTGGGAGGAATTACGTTCCCTGCCACCTGACATGTCCAACTGCACCTGGGAGACTGTCCGCCAGGAATGCGGCAGACGGGAGAGGGCTTGGGCTGGAGGACTCTGGGCACGTCCAGTTCTGGGATTTAGTGACCAACCAGAGCTCGGGAATCTTGGGTCCTGGGGGAAGTTATGGAGGCAAGTACCCAGGGCCAATGAACAAAGCACACATGCAGGCCCAGGCTCAAACAGATACCCCTGGCAAAGCCCGGGCCTTGCAGCCTCCACCCTGGGCTGCCTCCAGGTCCTTGGAGACACCATACAACCAGCTGGGGGCAGGCCAGGCAACCCCGGAGGAAGAGAGTCTTATCACCCAGTAGAGCGAGAATCAGAGAAACCGGCCCAGGGGTTCTTGAGAAGACAAGGTGGGTGTCCCAGTTCTGTCCTGGCTCTGTCTGCACCATTTTCCACCCTCACACAGGCCCGACTGTGCTCACGTGTCTCAACTATGTTTAGACTTTGATTTTTATCCTGGGACCCATCTGAAAATCAGAGAAAGAAGAGAAGGTGGTACCGAGGTCTACCAGCTGACTCTGCCATGGGATAGCCTCATGGGGTCTTTCTGCCTTAACTCATGAGGATCTTAGGGCCTGGGAATGTGCAATCTGCCATGTCCCAGACTTTTAAGAACAGACCATGGGCTAAGTTGAGGTAAATAAGTTTCAAAATTCTAAGGGTCTGAGATTCTAGACCTTCCAAGTGGAGTGTGTGTGGTGTGTGTGTGTGTATGTGTGTGTGTGCTGAAAACTCCAGAGAGCAGTGGTTTCTATGAGAGAGACATTTTTACATCTCATAGGTCTTTGGTTTTGTTGTATTGCCAAGAGGGTGCATGCACTCATGAGAGAGAGAGAAAGAGAGAAAAGAGAGAGAGAGAAAGAGAAAGAGAGGGAGGAGAGAACACCCCAGTGGAGGTGAGGTCATGCCATAATCCATTTTCCTCTATTTCCCCATCTCATCAGGGTTCTGGGCCCTCATACACATGAACTTTGCTTGTATTTCAAGCCTCTGGGCCAGCATTCAAACAGCGACTGGCCATGTGGGATCTGAGTCTCATACCTAGGGCTCAATCAGTCTATCTCTTATATTTAAGCCTTTGGGCAGGTGATACAGATCTGACAGGGGACCTTTCTTTTAGTTCCTGGCTTCATCAAACTAAGGAGGATATCTGGTCCTTGTGGTCCAAGATGGCTGCCAGAGTGCCAACCATCACATCTGAGCTCTAAGCAGAGTCACAGACATGAGAGAGAACACAAGAAAAGGGCTGAGTGTGTCAGATATCCTAAGGCTCCTGGGAGCTGATGTCAGACACTTTTGCTGTATCCACTGGTCAGAGCTTAATCACATGGCCACTCTTAGACACAAGAGACTCTCAGAATAGGTTTTTATTCTGAGACCTCGCTGAAAATTGGGGAAGTAGGATAGGATGGTAGTGAGGTCTACCAGCTGACTCTGCCATAGGATAATCTCATGGGGCCTTTCTTCTTTAACTCTTAAGGGTCCGAGGGTTTGGAAATGTATACTTTGCCATGCCCCAAGTTTTTAAGAACAGACCTTGGGTTAAGTTGAGATAAACAAGTTTTCAAAATTCTAAGGGTCTGAGATTCTAGAATCTCTAAATGGAGTGTGTGTGTGTGTCTATATGGAGGTGTGTGTGTGTGTGTGTGTGTGTGTGTGTGTGCTGAGGAGCAGGGCCCCACACAGGTAGCAGACCTGGGGCTCTCGGGGAGGGGCTGGTGGTGTCCCTCAGTGGGCAGCCTCTCCAGGCTCGTGGACGTCTCCTGAACTCCTGGAATCCACTCCGCTGGCCTGTCCACACACGTGCCTGCGTGCCCTGGAG
>NW_006200502.1:105072-107128 GCF_000334495.1 Tupaia belangeri chinensis
GAATGCCTGCTGTTTTTTAAGGCCACGGTGGCTGCAGACTTCAGAGGTCTGGCTCCATGGGCAGGCAGGTGACTCACACCTCCTCAGCAGAGAAGGGCACCACTGATTAACTCCAGGCACTGGAAGCTATGCCCAGCGTTAGGACCCAGCTTCCACCTGGAGGCCTCCAGGTTCTGGTTCAAGTACTGGATATGTATTGCAGCTACTCTGTGTGAGACACCGTTGGAGGCCCTGGGAAAAGAGACAGTGCCTGCCCAAGAGAGGGACCTACACCCAGTTACCAAAACAAACAAGGAAATAAATGTCCTGTAAAAGCAATTGGAAGGGACCAGCAGTTGGTGTAATGGCTATGTCGTTGGACTCCCATGTAGCCGACTGCAGTTCGAGTCCTGGACCTGGTGACTTAAAACTCATGCCGGGCGCATGTGCGTGTGAGCCCAAGATCCTGAGAGGAGAATGGAGAAGAAGGGGTTACAGTGTGGCCATCCCCCCTGGGGGGTGATTTCTCGCTTTCTGTCTCTCTGTCTCTCTCTGTCTTTCTGGTGAGCACACGCACCCTATAGCAAAAACCTCTCCAAAGAAAAGAAGCAATTGGAAGAAAAACCAAGCAGGCAATGGCAGGGTGCACAGTTTTAAGCACGCTGGGTCAGTGAAGGCTTGTGCGAAGGAAACGTTTAGGCAACGACTAGCAAGAGAGGAAGAAGTGAGCCATGGGGGCATCTGAGAGAGAGAATGTCCCAGGCTGGGGGCACATGGAGCCCAGGTACAGGGGTTCAGAGGGGTCACAGGGCTAGATATGAAGGGCTCTGAAGCCAGAGGGGACTTTGACTCTTCCTTGGGTTAAGGGGGGCCACTGGAGGTCCTGGGGAGTGGAGGGTGGTGGTCTGACCTAGGCTTTTGCAGTGTCCCGGGCTGCTGTGGGGAAGAATGCAAATGTGACAGGTGTGCTGATGTCTCAGCTCCTCACAGGGTCTTCTCCATCCCCAAACACCGTGAAGAGTCAGGTCTCCATTTTTTCTCCTGAGTCTTCCCGATAGCCATTATTTCTGCTCAGACCTCATTTTTTCTCACTGGTGATTTTTTTTTCCTTTCTTCTTCTGGTTTTTAATTCCCTCAAGGTGGCAAAGTGGCTGCAACTCCTCACATGTCTCACTCCCAAGATTCTCAGCAGAGCCAGCAGAGGTTCTGGCCTTTGCACAGATGAGGCCATTTTTGTGCCAGTTTTGGGGGCTCCCCCAGGGCCTGGATTGGCCCTTGTCCTGGTTTGTCTGGACCAATTATTGAAGTGAGGGGCCAGGTGTTGCAGACCAGCTTAGGTGAGTCAGGGAATGGCCCTGGAGCCAAGCACAGGGAGAACTCCTTCCAGCTGATGTGCTTGTCCTCTTGCGATGGGTAAGGTAAGGCCACCATGGTGCCCATAGCTACTCCCGAGCTAGGAATGTGGCCTTCCTGGGGTAGCACAGTGCTCTGGGAGGCATGGCTAGGGCCCTGGTGCTGGACGTGGGAAGTGGGTCTCACTCCAGTCCAAACCGTTTCTATCCTGCGCCCTCTTCTGGCTGACTTGGCACTTGTGTTATTTTTAAATTGTTGCTGTTACCTATTTCTACAAACATGGTGGCTGAAAACAGCATGCATTTATTTTTTTACTAGTTCTGGAAGCCCACCATCCAACATGGGTCTCATTGGGGATGTTGGTTACCTTGGTGTGCCAGGGCAAGGGTCCTGCATCACAGTGGCAGGGGTGGGCCACTTGGGGACCCCTCTGCCCCCAAGGAAGCCAGTGGTGGACCTGGCCTGTGGAGCTCTCTGAGCTCAGGAGGCATTTATATGATCACCCCGCAAGGCTGGGACGGACGTACCTGCTTACAGAGCAGGGGGCTGAGGCTCCAGGGTAAGGTTTAAATATCCACCTTCCACCTCTGGGTTCCCTTACTCCTGTGCTGCCCGGCCCTGGCACTCCTCCTCCCCACACACACACCCTGGCCATCTCCAGATGAGCCTCCTTCTGCAGGGTTTGTCTGAGGCTCCGTGTTTTAAGTGACTGGATGAGGAGATG